>NC_074718.1:44587198-44887198 GCF_947242115.1 Biomphalaria glabrata
TTACCTTCACATTAATGTACTTGAGACCAATGTTTCTCATTGGAAATGTTAAGGACTTGAAATACAAAAATTATTAGAATAGTTCTTCACTATAAAGACATGGTGGCTGAGTGGTAGGCGCTTGGCTAATGAACTAAGGTCTCTTGGGTTTGAATCCTGGTGAAGACTGATTTTGAATTTCTGGATTTTTAAGGCGCCCCTAGGTCTACCCAACTCTAATGGGTACCTAGCATTAGTTGGGGAAAGGTAAAGGCGGTTGGTCTGTGTGCTAGCCACATGGAACCCTCATTAACCGTAGGCCACAGAAACAGATGACCCGAGAATTGCTAGGCCTGAACAGGGGTCTTTAGAAATAGTCTCACAAAAGATTTCTGTAAAGGACAAAACTACAAGAAAAACATTGATGTGTGACGATGATCTCTGACAAATTGTAAAACTAGACCAGACATATATTCTAAGAGAGACTAAATATATCACATGAAACAAGCTGTGGGCATTGCACAATGATAACTCTGGGCAAAGTGTTTATACTGGAGGTCTCTTGCCTATGGGCTGAAACAAACAACAACACAATGTCAAAATTTAAATACACAGATTAATTATATTATATTAGATGAAAGCTATTACAGTTCTTAAAGATCTTAATCTGTAAGTCAATAATAAGTTCAATTGGACTATCTTCTAGTACGCATCAACATCCATCTCATTGGCACTACAGCCCATGGAGGGCCCTGGCCTGTTTTGGCACATCTCTCCATTCTGATCTATCCTGTGCTTTACATCTCCGTGTCCAGCTGTTGTAGATCTGCTTCTATATCATCAAACCGCCATCCATTTCCAGGCATAGGTCATTTATCGTTGTGATCAGTCCAGTTTTTAATATGTGTTTTAGCTTTCGTAACAAAATTTTTTTATATGACTGGGTTGTTAGCCCTGCGCATATCCTTCTTGGGTCCGCCACTGCTCTCTGGATAGCTGCCTTTATTTTCAGGTAGCAAGGCAGCAGGTTTGATTTTGGTCCACCCTGGGTATTGTATTTCCACGGTAATTACCATATCTGGAGGGAATTCCTTTATCTGCCACATGGGGAGGGGCTCGATGGCCACACAAGCTTCTAGTATGCACTTGTCTTTTTTTTTTGTCTGTTGACTTATTTGGAAGGTTTAGAACTCACTCCCCATTGATCTCAGACGGATAATATAATATACTACACTACATTTAAGAAGAACATTAAGACCGATCTGTTTAAAACATTTTTAGATTAGTTTGTCATTTTAATTCATATGTTTGTGTTAATAATGTTATCACACAGCCTACATTTTGTTTGTTAACAAGGGCTCTAAACATTAAATTATCATTATTATTATTTCCCCTTTCAAAATATTTGCCTATAGAGGCAAAAACAATACAAAAAATCTTTCTAGCTTCTCAAAGTATTATTTCCTCAAGAAGACAAATGTGTCACCTCCTAACACACCCCAGAAGCTTTCGTCCAATGTATTTACATCCATTTATTATGTAGGTCAGCAAGGGAGAAAACTTGTAATTACCCGTATAAATATCTGAGTAGGTAGCAGCTTGTTGATGATGTCATCCATAGTGCCAGGATATCTCATCATGTCCAGGTGCAGTCTGGGTAATGTCACTTGTCCAGCCACCAAGGGGAAAAAGTTGTAGTGTAGTTTATATTCCTGGCTAGGAAGAACTCGAAAATGAGTCTGAGGATAAATGACAACAAAATGTTGAATTTCACAGCTCCACCAAACAGTATCTAAATGTCATAGTTGGGGGATAATTTAAACTCACTAATTAATATGTTGGGAGGGCATGGTGGCCAAGTGTTAGAGTGCTTGGCTCCCAAACCAAGGAGTCTTCAGTTTGAATTCCCTTGAGAACTTGATTCAGGACGCCCCTGAGTCCACCCAACTCTAATGAGTACTTGACATATCTTTGGGAAGCCAAGGCGGTTGGTCATTGTGATGGCCACATGATACTTTTGTTAACCATTGGCCATAGCAATACATCTTTCCTCCCCCCTCCTCAAAAATGGCAAGATCTTAAAGTCTTAAAGTCTACTTTTCCCTTTCCAACAATGACAATGTTTGGTAAATATTAAGTAAAGTTAAAAATAAAGTTCCCCATTCAGACCTTGTGGTCTATAGGGCAGATGATGTAAAGGTCATCTGTTTCTGTGGCCCACAGTTAACAAGGGTGTCATGTGGCCAGCACGTAACCAACTGCCTTTACTTTTCCCCATCTCATGTCAGGTACCAATTAGAGCTGGGTGGACTCAGAGGCGCTCGAAATAAAAAACCCCAGTCTCCACAGAGATTCAAAACCAAGGCTATCCATTCCGAAGTCAAGTGCTTTACTCCTCAGCCACCGTATTAGCTATCTTCTAAGCTTCTGTATGATCTTCAGCATTGGAAACAAAATGACAAGCTGGATTCAGACCTCCTCACTTCTGCTGAGTTGGTTAACAATGCTTGACTATATCACTCACTACAACAACTATATGAAAAATGGATAATAATAAAACTATGACTTGAATGTAGATCAAACCTGTTTATTTCCAGAGAACATAAAGTTGTCAGTTGACTCCATGCTGATCTGGATCTCCTGCACGTAAGGTGTTCTGTTCTTGACAATGTAACACAATGGCAGAAGTGTTTTCACCCTGCCGAAGGCTGGCAGCCCGACGTGGACAGTGATGGGAATGTGCTCAATGTTGACAGTAGGGAGAGGGAATGTTGTTGATACGTAGGGCAGGTCCTTGCTGCTCTCAGAAACCCTGCTCGTTGAATCACAAAGTTTTGAAAAGGATTTTTTTTTACAACTAATACAAAAACTTTTTAAAATATTGCTTTATATATTTATAAACCTTGACAGCCATTTTTTTTTGCCATTAAGAAATGATAATGTAAGAAACTTGTGTGAGTTTGAATGGTACACACATAGTACACATTTCTTCACTCTGTCAAAATCTTTTGGCAAGTGACTAGTTTCATTTGAAATTTCACAGAATGTGTAACAACTTTAATGTACATGTGAGTGACTTATTTCACAAAATGTTTTGAGCATGCTCAGAGCGCTATAGATTGGTGGGGGTATCTGGGAGAAGGTTTTTCCGTACTGCCTTTAGGCACTTAGTAAACACAACTCTGCTAGAGTCGGGTGTCGAACCTTGAACCCCTCTCATAGGTAGCCAAGCCAAGCCAAGTTCAATAGTACTTAGCCTCTCAACCACCCATCCCAGGTTTTTATGAGAAGTCTAAGGGTGTAGGTAAATTTTAAAAATGTGTTACAAGATGTAACAATGGATATCAAAGTAACAATGGATATCAATGCTGTGTGTCTGTACAGTCTAAGTACAAGTACTTCTAACCTAGACAACAAACTGTTGACAAACCTTTTCCACTCCAGAGTATACGTTCCCAGTGAGACGGAAGGCTGTATGCATGAGGAGGCAACCAAACAAATACACTCAGCACCGCAGTCAGATTTATTCAGACGTACTAGAGACGAGATTTTAAAAAGTATGAATATAGTGAAACGAGGAGAGACATGTTCATTGAAAGTAAAATGACTACAGAAAACTAGAGGTTCTCCTATTTTTTTAATTGAAACAGTCAAAAATATTTTGTGTAGGTTGTGTGTGCATAATACACTGCAGATATAAAGCTTGTTCAGCTCAGACAAAACCATGAGTCACTACTTTCAAGAGAAAAAAAAGCATGATGCATTACTTTAAAAAAAAACACAAGATTCACTATTTTCAAAGAAAAAAAGCATGATAACTACTTTCAAGAAAAAAACACACCTACTTGTACAAAACTAAAAATGCTTAGGTTACAATGATTGTTTGAGAGTTTGGTTATATTTTTGTGTGTAGATGTTTTGGTTTGATTTTCAGCCAAATCATCAGAGGTATGAAATTGCCCAGGTCTGTTCTTTATTCTTATTGCATAATATCCATCAATCAAATTCAATTCTTCATATCACGGGGTCTAATCAAACAAACTCACTCAGAAATTGCACAAAAAAAAGTTTTTTTTACAACCTACTTCATAAACAGTTGTTGGGATGTTCATGGGTATTTAAAAGAAACCTTTGTATTATTCGCTCTGTCTTAAAATCTGTAATTAATTTTTCTTTTGCATTTCCTGGCAGAATGCTAATGTGTTAAAAGATCACTGATCAGCATATAGTAGATTAAAAAGAGAAATAAACTCTTCATGGACTCAAATTTTTTTCTCACATAGTACAATACTTGAAGACAGAGTCATATAAGGAGTTCCACATATTTATAACTGAAAGATGAACTATTGCAAAAAGTTGCTTAGTCTAAGAATTATGATGCTTACAATATTAGTTTTACATTGATGTACTGACATGTTTCATTAAATGCATCGTAAGAATCGTCCTCCTTTGTAAGGTGTTGACCTACTACAGATGTGCAGGTGTCTGGTAACACTATGTGAGTGTTCTAAGTCTATACTATAAGTGTTGTAACTAAGTCAATGTCAAGTCAATGTTTACACTATGTGAGTGTTCTAAGTCTATACTATAAGTGTTGTAACTAAGTCAATGTCAAGTCAATGTTTACCTATGTGAGTGTTCTAAGTCTATACTATAAGTGTTGTAACTAAGTCAATGTCAAGTCAATGTTTACCTATGTGAGTGTTCTAAGTCTATACTATAAGTGTTGTAACTAAGTCAATGTCAAGTCAATGCTTACCTCCTGCTATCTGAGACTCAAACTCATCACAGGCTGTGTGGATGAACTCACTCTGGGCAAGAGAAAACAAAAGCCAAGATTTAGAAGATAAATATAATCAAGATTTGTGTTTAACACAAATATAATACTTACACAAACAAAAATTCAATGACAATGCAGAGACAACTTACTAACGTAACCGAACTGTTCTTCAAATCTATAGGCCAGGGTGATGTGCAACAGATGTCTGTGGTCAGCAGGAATGGGTCTTCTGAGTGGACAGCTTCAGTTGTCTCAAACTAATAGAAATATTGAAATGAGATGAGACAAATTATTGATTGGGTGACTTTTTGAAACATCTTTTGGTTGAAATGTTGACACTAGATCTGAACTAAGTTCTTTACACTAAGGGCTGTCCAGCTAGGAGAAACGAAAAATATTTCCTCAACTCAAAATGTATTGCTTACTGAAGAATTTCTTTGTTCCAAAGTTTCTTAATATCTCTCTTGTACTAAAAGATTTTTTACAAAGTTTCTGAATATCTCTCTTGTACTAAAAGATTTCTTACAAAGTTTCTGAATATCTCTCTAGTACTGAAAGTAAAAGTGTTTGAATCTGCTTGACTAGACCAAAATGTCAAGATTATATTATTTCAAACTTGATCGCTGTCTAGAGACTTACTTTCATTGACTCTAGTTTTATTGAGACATCAAATGGCCGGACACTGGTCAGTTGCAGCTGCTCTTCAGCTTGACAATGGCAAGTGATCATGTGATGACCAACAGTGATACCAACAGTATAACTGACCTATGGAGGAAAACATATACTACAGTAAAAAGTAAACAAATAGATATAGTCTAAATGTGTTACAGTAAAAAGTAAAATACATATGGTCTAAATGTGTTACAGTAAAAAGTAAAATACATATAGTCTAAATGTGTTACAGTAAAAAGTAAAATACATATTGTCTAAATGTTTTACAGTAAAAAGTAAAATACATATAGTCTAAATGTGTTACAGTAAAAAGTAAAATACATATTGTCTAAATGTTTTAAAGTAAAAAGTAAAATACATATAGTCTAAATGTGTTACAGTAAAAAGTAAAATTACATTTAGTCTAAATGTGTTACAGTAAAAAAAAGTAAACAAAAAAAAGTAAACAAACACATAGTCTGTAAGCTAAAACTGAAGTCTTGAAACAATACCTACCATAGCAATAATAGTTCTGTTTCCTGATTGAAGACACTTGACATAGAACTGCTGAGTTACCTGGGGTGAAAAACAGTAACAGAACTACAGTGTGTTTCAAAACAACCTCCTGGATAAACATTTCTTCAATACCTACATAGTACTACGTCAGTGGTACAGTGTTTATTCCCAAATAATAGTGTACATTAGTTTATATGAACACAGCAATGCATATGTTCTATCAAGTGAAGTTGTATATTTTAATTTGTTTATGAATCTATTTGCTTACATGAATAAAACATTGACAGTTTATTTCCTCAGTACAATCGGTACTTTCATTACCTTTTGACCTTTCTTCAAGCTCCCCAACTCAACCAGACAATTATTGCTCGGAGAGTCTTTCTCAAACTCAGTCAACTCTGCAGCCACCAAGGCTGCAACAAGGAAACCAGTGGGTGAGAAATACAGATCAACATCATGCAAGAAAAACAAATCTCAACAACATTAGGGTCATTCATGAGATGGGAACGAGCTATAGCTCTACATGCTGTGGGTACAAACATCAAAAACACATCTTTTACATTGATTAAAAAACAAACTTTGCATGACCTGATGACTTCATTAAATGTGTAATAAAGTTATTCAAAAATCACAGTAAGAAAACAATGTATAAGCAAAATCAAGTTCACTATTTGACAAGTCGCAAAGGAAATTTCCTGCGCAGTCACCAGATACATTAATTGAAATATAAAGTCAATCAAATACTAGCTAAATAAGCTAATAACCAAATTCTTACTGGCATTATCCTGATTTTCCTCAGACTCCTGTAATCCCAAACTCAGCCTGAAACAAAATGTACAGTCAGCTTTAAAACAATGTTAGTTCATCTTTCAAATGGGCACAGTGAAATCATTCAGAGACTGTTGCTCTGCTTATGCATAAATCAAAAGATATAAGCAGGTTATGAATAATTTCCCTTGGCATGCATAAAAAAAAAAACAACTTATTAGATATGATACACACACTTGTCAAAGCCTCACTTGACATTGAGTGTTATTTGTTCACCTCGGGTCAAGAAGGTGAAAACACGAGAAAACCTCAGAGTAGAAAAAGGAAGTGAGAATTACTAAACTCAAGTTAAGTCAGTAGTAGTTTGCTGGACTTGGAGCAGTACAGATGTATTAGAGTTTCCTTTGTTACCCACTGTGACGTGGATATATTATTATAGTTGTACTTAGTGTGAGATATACTTTTTCTAAAGCTTTTATCATATTTTATGCCCACTGAGATGCGGATGTAACTGTAATTAATTATCATGGATTATACTCAATATGTTTATGTAACTACTAAGAAGGATGTCACGCCATTTCATATTTAGCCTGTGATTTGTAACTGGACGCTTGAAGTAGATGCAGTAGTTTATCTTGTATTATTCTCATTAAATAAACATCATTTCGTCTGCTGAAATTGTTCTTAAGTCTGTGTGTAGTATTTAGGTCAGGCACGTACCCAATGTGTATTGCAGCTCAATAGTCATTGCTCAGACACATAAACCCAGCAGTAGCAAGATCACAACACATGGTCATCAGACCCCAAACCATTTTGGTGACCAGCATTATACATTACGCGTGTTACAACACTGACCATTAATATCTGATCACATGATAACCTGCTTATATGTTTGTATTTATTTATTAGGCAAACTGTTCTCTACGTACATAGAAGTTTATGTCCTCGTTAAAACATTACATAACTCAATGAAAAATGTTAAGTCGTACAATTAAAAAAAAAAAAAAGAAAGAAAACAAGCCAGAAACATCACTGACCTAAGAAACATCACTGACCTAAGAAACATCACTGACCTAAGAAACATCACTGACCTAAGAAACATCACTGACCTAAGAAACATCATTGACCTAAGAAACATCACTGACCTAAAAAACATCACTGACCTAAGAAACATCACTGACCTAAAAAACATCACTGACCTAAGAAACATCACTGACCTAAGAAACATCATTGACCTAAGTAAGAAACATCACTGACCTAACTTTGTTGATCTGTGCATCCTCCAGGTTATTGATTAGAAGCTTCATGGAGTAAATTTCGTTTAGCAAACATGGAGGCTCGTGTTCAACCTTCAACTCTAGCAATGCTTTACGAGGGTTGACCCTGAAATACCATACAGAACATTAAGCTAAGAATACTTTAACCATTGCAGAGTAAGATGAGAAACATAATGACAGTCTTTAACAAGCTGTGAGTTTATTGGAAGTAGAATAGAGAAAGTGAAGTCATAATATTGTAATAACTTAAGTGAGGCAACTCAACGAGACATAGACGTTTATTTACACGGAGACATGACAAACACAAAGGACATCTGCCTTGAGCACAGCATCTCCATATTGGCTCTCTCCTTGGGCGGAAATCGTTAGTCTCTTATGTCAACATCCGACTTGTCTGGTCACTGATAGTGCGCACCTTCTTTCTGCACTATCTTGGATGGCGGTGCGCATGGCAAAGTCATAACATTGCCCCCGTCTTAGCACTTTTCGTCCCGAAAAGAAACACTGCAGCTGAGGTTTGACAGTTCAGGTGGAGGTCGATCAGTGGGAGCCACAGGCGGCAGGGAGCGTGTTCCCCACGAGGCCATCCGCATTGTTTTCTTCCAGTGCCGCTTTCTCTTTCTCCAGTTGACCAGGCTGTTGTTGCGATAATGACGTGGCCGTTTGCCACACAAAGAGATAGGGTCGAGCACTGTTTTCTTCAGCACAGCCGTTGATCGGACACGCTGTCTCAGCAGACCTTCCCGACAGACGCCTCTCAAGGGAGCTTCAGGTTCGCTTGCAGCCACGTTGCAAGCAAAGTCCAATGCACCGAAGTCATCCTCAGACAACAGTCTTACGTCCAGAAGATAGGTCTCTTCAGGTTCAAGTGGAAAATGTCTTTCTCTTGACAGCTCAGATTTAGAGTGATTTGATTGACATTCATCTATGCCAATGTCGATGATGATGGTAGAAGTACATATGCGCTGTTGGTGGTTTTCTTGGCATCTAAATTCTATGTGTGAAGCGCCGCACGTACAGTTCATGCTAAACTTCTGGATGCTGTTGTCAAGCTTCGAATTTCCCTCGTGAGCACCGACAGATAGGCAGAGGTCTTTAAGGTCCATAGCAACAGGCTTGAACGCAGACCCAACGTTGTCTTGCTCCGTCAGGCTCATTGAGGTACTGGTAACAGATACAACAGGAACATCCGCTTCAGGCACATAACAGACTTCAGTTAAGTTACTGGTAACAGGTACAACAGGAACATCCACTTCAGGCACATAACAGACTTCAGTTAAGGTACTGGTAACAGGTACAACAGGAACATCCACTTCAGGCACGTAACAGACTTCAGTTAAGGTACTGGTAACAGGTACAACAGGAACAAACGCTTCAGGCACGTAACAGTCTTCAGTTTCTTCATTTGTCTCTTTCCGTTCGATTCGGTACATCTCGTTGAAATCATCACAGCAATCGTTGTCACGTTTCTCGTCTTGAAAGTCACAACCACAAGACTTGCCCACAACACAGACGGCGCTCAAATCCCCAGCGTCTCCGTCACCACTGTTTGTGCAACCACAGTCTTGACCACGCAACTTCTTGACCAACGAGTCTACAGGCAACTGCTCCTTTACAAACGAGTTAACTCCTTCTTTCAGCTGAGACAACATTTTATCTACCTTGTTCCCCATACTGTTAATTTGTTCACACATTGCTTCATTTATCTTGCCAATGAGCTCATAAATCTCCGGTTCAATTTCAAATAAGTAGGTATCTGGATCTTCGTCTTCATCTATCAAGGCTTGCCGGAGACGAGTTGTAAGCACCTCCTTGGTACCACCAATTATCTCATATCGGTTACGAAGTTCCTTCCTAAGCTCTCTAACTGAGAGTTGGTCTAATCGTTTCAAAGCTGCCATTGTAAATCCTACCTCCTCTCGTTGAGTTGCCTATAATCCCACTTCTGACACCAATTGTAATAACTTAAGTGAGGCAACTCAACGAGACATAGACGTTTATTTACACGGAGACATGACAAACACAAAGGACATCTGCCTTGAGCACAGCATCTCCATATTGGCTCTCTCCTTGGGCGGAAATCGTTAGTCTCTTATGTCAACATCCGACTTGTCTGGTCACTGATAGTGCGCACCTTCTTTCTGCACTATCTTGGATGGCGGTGCGCATGGCAAAGTCATAACAATATCAACTAGAAATTTTGTTTAGTTTTCATGGTACTTTTAAATGGAGTGGAGCCAGATGTTTTTGTTTCACTTGTTCTAAATAAAATAGCGACTGTTTGTTTATTAGTCTCAAATAATGTCTTGTGAGTCTTGGACGCTGACTGCAGAGCTAGAGAGGAGGATCCTAGCAATGGAATTGAGATGCTACAGAAGGATCCTAGGTATCACATTTAAAGACCGCAGCACAAACCAAGAGATTAGAGACAGGGTTACTGCAGCAATTGGACCCCATGATGACCTGCTAAATATTGTAAAAAAAAAAACGCAAGCTAAAAATTTATGGCCATATTACAAGGTCTTCGGGGCTCGCAAATACCTTACTTTAGGGAACAGTACCAGGAAAAAGAAGAAGAGGCAGACAGAGAAATCGATGGGAAGACAACATAAAAGAATGCCATTGAAAGAGGTTCTAACTAAGGCAAAAGACAGAGAAGAATGGAGAAAGATGGTCCACAAATCTTGCTTGGTGCCCCAACAGTCCAACAGACTAAGGGATAGGTAAAGGTGAAGGTAAAAAATGTTATCCTTTAAAAAATATGTCATCCATTGATTTGAGAAATAGACTTGCTTTCAATGAAATGTAACTTTTTGAATGGCTTTGACTAAAACCAAATTAAATCAACTGTATATATATATAGTGTAGACGTCATTTACCTAACCAGAGGGTTGACTATGAAGCTATCCCAGTCCACAGGGCTGTCTAGAAGAGCAGATTTAATGAGTGGCCTGGTTGGCCCAGTAGGCTGCGTTATGTTGTCTCCTCCAGCTCCTGTCCACCGAAGTACAGCACAGCATCCAGAGTCTTGGCCCATTTCTAGAGCCAGGGATGAGATCTGATCAGGAGATAATACAATAGGATGTGGAGATAATACAATAGCATGTGGCAACAAGCTACACTAAATTAAGCAAAGTAAAAGTTTCCCTTTCAGATCTAGTGGGCAGATGATGTAAAGGTCATCTGTTTCTGGGTGTCCATGGTTAACGAGTGTGTCATGTGGCCAGCACAACGGCCAACCACCTTTACTTTTCCCCAACTAATGTCAGGTACCCATTAGAGCTGGGTGGAGTCAGAGGCGTCCTATAATCACAAAATCCAAGTCTTCACCAGGATTCAAACACAGAACCCTCAGTTTGGAAGCCAAGCGCTTTACCACTCAGCCACCGTGCCTCCAAATTAAGCAAGCAACTAGTTGTTGTTTTTATTAGTGCACTACACTCTCCACTACAATCAAAGGAAAAAAGTTACCTATACACACACACAAATATTTAAATGAAAACAAATTATTTAAAGATAAAACCAGCCAACGAGTACCTCAATCTGTTTGCCAACGTCTTCAATGAGAGGAAAGAATGAGAAACTATAAACACGAGGCTCATTGGGTTTGAGAAATAGGTCAGCGCTGTCCACTTCACTGGCCGAGGCTGCAGATATTCCATGTTTGTCTGTCAGAATGCAGTGACTGTTGTACTTCTACATTTCGGAAGAAGAAAAAAAATGATCTGATTGTTCAATCCATATTAAACATAAGTACAACATTAGGTTTTTGGTTCCTAAGTACATTAGGTTTTTGGTTCATAAGTACATTAGGTTTTTTGTTCATAAGTACAACATTAGGTTTTTGGTTCATAAAGTACAACATTAGTTTTTTTTGCTCATAAGTACCACATTAGGTAGGTTTTTTTTTTTTTGCTCAATAGTACAACATTAGTTTTTTTGTTCATAAGTACAACATTAGTTTTTTTGTTCATAAGTACAACATTACTTGTTTTTGTTGTTTTTTTTTGCTCATAAGTACAACATTAGGTTTTTTGTTCATAAGCACAACATTAGGTGTTGTTTTTTTTTTTTGCTCATAAGTACAACATTAGGTTTTTTGTTCATAAGCACAACATTAGGTGTTGTTTTTTTTTTTGCTCATAAGTACATTAGGTGTTTTTTTTTTTGCTCATAAAAACAACATTAGGTTTTTTGCTCATAAGTACAACATTAGGTTTTTTGTTCATAAGCACAACATTAGGTGTTGTTTTTTTTTTGCTCATAAGTACATTAGGTGTTTTTTTTTTTGCTCATAAAAACAACATTAGGTTTTTGGTTCATAAGTACAACATTAGGTTTTTGGTTCATAAGTACAACATTAGGTTTTTTGCTCATAAGTACAACATTAGGTTTTTTGTTCATAAGCACAACATTAGGTGTTGTTTTTTTTTGCTCATAAGTACATTAGGTGTTTTTTTTTTGCTCATAAAAACAACATTAGGTTTTTTGCTCATAAGTACAACATTAGGTTTTTGGTTCATAAGTACAACATTAGGTTTTTTGTTCATAAGCACAACATTAGGTGTTGTTTTTTTTTGCTCATAAGTACATTAGGTGTTTTTTTTTTGCTCATAAAAACAACTTTAGGTTTTTTGCTCATAAGTACATTAGGTGTTTTTTTTTTGCTCATAAAAACAACTTCAGGTTTTTTGCTCATAAGTACAACATTAGGTTTTTGGTTCCACCATTTAGGATAAAATAGAACTCTTCAGTTTGAAGTTAAAATAAATAAGACAAAAGTGTGTTTCGGCAAGTGTAAAGATGCATATGTGTCACAGGTGTTTAGATGCATGTGTGTATGTGTTTAAGACGTATGTGTAGATGTTGACAATTGTTTACATTTGTGTTTTTGAGTAGATTTGTATGTAGAATGAGTGTTTAAACTTGTGCCTATGTGTGTGTGTAGGTAATGCACAAACCTGGTTGGTAAAAAGTATCATTAGCTTTGAGAATCTGACTGGGAATGGACAACCAACTCTGTCAAGGAGACAAAGGAATCAGTTTTAAAAGGACAACAATACATAGATACACCACATTCAGTCTATATTCAATCTAGATATACAAACTTACCTAAGACAAACTTCAATAACAACTTTTTGATCCGCTGAAACTGTTTCTGTGATGAAACAAGCTTTAATCTCAACTGAAATGTGGTACAAGAAATTATCATTAGTAGTGGACTTTGACTGTTTGAAAGGGAGAACTTTACTTTTTTTTTTTTTTTGACTCTACAGGATCATAGCATAACTTAAGTATCTATTTAGTCTAGTTTGGATGTTACATCAAAATAAATAGTATAATCTAACAGAGACTGAAATTGTAAGAAAGCTTTAAGTAACAATGCATGAAAAAACTTATAAAATCTGGTAATAAGCGCCCCTTGTGAGAAAACATTAATAAATCTGGAAATCTCTAGGAAATTCTTGATAATGAAAACCTAATATATTTTAAGCAATGTGTTGGGACACTGCAGCTTACTCAAAGGAATCAATCCATGCATCTCTAGAGTGAATAAACATGGCTGGGCACAAAATTCTTTCCACAGTAAATTGGCTTTCTCAATACAAGCTTGATCCAACCCAGGCTCTGGCTCAGGAACTTCATGCTGCAAGTGAAAACAGCATAATAAACAAACAGAAAGCTAATATCAAGGGAGATGACTTCCTTTAAAACAAAATAAAAGGAAAAGCAAAGCTCTTCAAGACTTCCAGGTACATGTGCACTAAGTTCTAAATACCATCTAGTGGGTCAAGTGCACTGAAGTTCTAAATATCATCTAGCGGAACAAGTGCACTGAAGTTTTAAATATCATCTAGTGGGTCAAGTGCACTGAAGTTTTAAATATCATCTAGTGGGTCAAGTGCACTGAAGTTTTAAATATCATCTAGTGGAACAAGTGCACTGAAGTTTAAATATCATCTAGTGGTTCAAGTGCACTTAAGTTCTAAATACTATCTAGTTGGACAAGTGCACTGAAGTTTTAAATATCATCTAGTGGAACAAGTGCACTGAAGTTCTAAATACTATCTAGTTGGACAAGTGCACTGAAGTTCTAAATACTATCTAGTTGGACAAGTGCACTGAAGTTCTAAATACTATCTAGTTGGACAAGTGCACTGAAGTTCTAAATACTATCTAGTTGGACAAGTGCACTGAAGTTCTAAATACTATCTAGTTGGACAAGTGCACTGAAGTTCTAAATACTATCTAGTTGGACAAGTGCACTGAAGTTTTAAATATCATCTAGTGATTCAAGTGCACTTAAGTTCTAAATACTATCTAGTTGGACAAGTGCACTGAAGTTTTAAATACCATCTAGTGGAATAAGTGCACTGAAGTTCTAAATACCATCTAGTTGGTCAAGTGCACTGAAGTTCTAAATATCATCTAGTGGAACAAGTGCACTGAAGTTCTTCTTAAGATCACCAACTTCAAAAGGGTAAATATTAATTGTAGTTCTATAGCCAAGAGTGAACTCTATCGCAATATTAATAGCAACATGTTTCCAAAAACAGATGTGAGGGTAGCCATCGCAGCTGGCTAGTTTCTAGAATTCCCAAAATACTAACAAACATTTTCCAACCAAAATCAGGATTTGAGCTCAAGACATTCATTTCAGCATCTGAAACATAAATAAGTCAATAGAAGTAAATGGCTTAACTTACTGATAAAACTCGTAGGAGGTTCATTTGAATCCTGACCTGTTCATCATGACTGCACTGAGAATCTGAGACTTTGATTCAGGAATGTTTGTGTACAATACAGCATGAAATGAAGAATAAATGCTGCTACAATACTGAAGACATTTGATTAGGAGCACTCACAATGAATACAATTATACATTACACACTAATAAACTCTGCACTCTATCCAGAAGAATTGAAGAAATTGAATCGTAAATAAAATAAATGAGAAATGGACGAGCTCTCATCCAAATCACAAGAAAGATGATGCTTACTATCAGCTATCCCGACAAGACCAACGTCTAATCTTTCGACTCAGGACCGGACACAACAGAATGCGACAATACATGTACCGGAAGCTCAAAATTGGAACCAGTGAAATCTGCTCATGTGGAATGCAGACCACGTCCTCCAAAACTGCTCTCTATACCAAGAGGCCCGTATAAGACATTGGCCCGAAATCGACCCAATAGAAAAGAAACTATATGGAGAGCTCCCTGATTTGGAAACCACTGCGCAGTTCATCTCATGTATTGGTCTAGTCATATGAACACTCCAACATAACAATGAGAACGAAGAAGAAGAAGAAAATACATTTTGATTAGCACCTCAGACAAAAACTAAAAATGTGATTATTAACTTAGATATCTCAGCAATGTCATAGTTTGAGGATATAATATGTGTATGTTAATAGTAAATGATAGTTGTATGTTAGATAGTTAACTGTGATCTGAAATGTGTTCTAGTTCAGAAATCATACATCTAAGCCAAAGGATACATCTGCCTATTAACTCCATACAGTTGGCTACGTATTCCTGCACTTTAGCAATCAAGTAGGCACATTTGAGAGAGACCTCCAGAATTGAGGTCAGAAGTTTCCACCATCTTTCATGTCTATAGTCCCACATGACTTTGTTCAACAAGCTAAGAGAAATACACAAACAGTTAAGTAGACATAGAAATACACAAACAATTAAGTAGACAAAGAAATATACAAACAATTAAGTAGATGAAGAAATACACAAACAGTTAAGTAGACAAAGAAATATACAAACAATTAAGTAGACAAAGAAATATACAAACAATTAAGTAGACAAAGAAATATACAAACAATTAAGTAGACAAAGAAATATACAAACAATTAAGTAGACAAAGAAATATACAAACAATTAAGTAGACAAAGAAATATACAAACAATTAAGTAGACAAAGAAATATACAAACAATTAAGTAGACAAAGAAATATACAAACAAGTAGACAAAGAAATATACAAACAATTAAGTAGACAAAGAAATACACAAACAGTTAAGTAGACAAAGAAATACACAAACAATTAAGTAGACAAAGAAATATACAAACAGTTAAGTAGACAAAGAAATATACAAACAATTAAGTAGACAAAGAAATATACAAACAATTAAGTAGACAAAGAAATATACAAACAATTAAGTAGACAAAGAAATATACAAACAATTAAGTAGACAAAGAAATATACAAACAATTAAGTAGACAAAGAAATATACAAACAATTAAGTAGACAAAGAAATATACAAACAATTAAGTAGACAAAGAAATATACAAACAATTAAGTAGACAAAGAAATATACAAACAGTTAAGTAGACAAAGAAATATACAAACAATTAAGTAGACAAAGAAATATACAAACAAGTAGACAAAGAAATATACAAACAATTAAGTAGACAAAGAAATATACAAACAGTTAAGTAGACAAAGAAATATACAAACAATTAAGTAGGCAAAGAAATACACAAACAGTTAAGTAGACAAAGAAATATACAAACAATTAAGTAGACAAAGAAATACACAAACAGTTAAGTAGACAAAGAAATATACAAACAATTAAGTAGGCAAAGAAATACACAAACAATTAAGTAGGCAAAGAAATACACAAACAATTAAGTAGGCAAAGAAATATACAAACAATTAAGTAGGCAAAGAAATATACAAACAATTAAGTAGACAAAGAAATATACAAACAATTAAGTAGGCAAAGAAATATACAATCAATTAAGTAGGCAAAGAAATATACAAACAGTTAAGTAGACAAAGAAATATACAAACAGTTAAGTAGACAAAGAAATACACAAACAATTAAGTAGGCAAAGAAATACACAAACAATTAAGTAGACAAAGAAATATACAAACAGTTAAGTAGACAAAGAAATATACAAACAATTAAGTAGACAAAGAAATACATAAACAATTAAGTAGACAAAGAAATACAGAGTTAAGTAGTCAACCTTTAAAAAAAAACATGTAGCTCATTATCAAATAACAGAATTGGGGCTCACAACAGTTAACACACATCTTGGCTTTAGGCTTATTCAAAAGGAAGAGATATGCAAAGTTTAGGAACCACTTCAAAACTGATTGATGTTCAAACATCATGGACAGACTTGATGATGTGGTGATGACAGGAAAGCTCAAATGACAAAATGATGTCACCATAATTGTCGCATGAGACTAACAATTTAAGACAACCATGGTCAATGTTTAGGAAGCAGTGGCTGAGCGGTAAAGCGCTTGACTTCCGAACCGGGGACCGGGGTTCGAATCTTGGTGAAGACTGGGATTTTTAATTTCTGGATCTTCGGGCACCTCTGAGTCCACCCAGCTCTAATGGATACCTGACATTAGTTAGGGAAAAGTAAAGGCGGTTGGTCGTTGTGCTGGCCACATGACACCCCCATTAACCGTAGGCCACAGAAACAGATGACCTTTACATAATCTGCCTTATAGACCACAAGGTCTGAAAGGGGAACTTTACTTTTTTTTTATGGTCAATGTTTAGGTTTGTAGTACAGATAAATAGGACTCTGACATGGCCATGAAGATCTAATTTCTTTGTATTACCCAGTGCCAAGGCTGACTGCACATATCACTGCCAACCAAGCGTACTAGAACTGACCAGGTTATTAGGTCATGTGTATGTATAAGAAAAAAAATATGTGTTTATCGTTAGATTGAAGAGTCTTGAAGACCTTGGAGAGATATTAAAGTAAACAAAAAATAGAAGGTCGAGGAAAAGAAAAGACTAACAATAATGTAAACAATTAAATGAGGTCTTTGCATGATGCTAAATAAGGGATGCAAATCTAACAATCAAGGTCATTGTTTGGTAAATTGTTCAGTGGTCATTTATCTGCATTTGAAAGTTATTGATCATCAGTATCTTCATTGTGCTTTATTTATTCAATGATAATATTATATGTCAGTCAAGTTGTTTTTCAAATTGTACAAGTGATGTATATTTTATGTTTGTTTATCTCTAAATGACTTGTTTTATTGAACTGAGTTTGAAAACATTAAACTCAAGGAAAATATATTCCCCACTGTGTTTCATCACAGTGTTTAAGTGTTTCATCACAGTGTTTAAGTGTTACATAGGTCATGTAATTTGGGAGACAATACAAAAAAAAAAAAAAAAAATTGTGACACCTATCACTGATTAGTGAAAAAAGGATAAGAAATATTTAAAATCAGCTAAGGAAACTAACTTACATAAGACCTTTGACATAATCTTTGGCATGGTAATATTCTTCTCCCATCTGTACCACTGTCAAGAGAAACATAAAAATTCGTAAACTCAAAGCAATGAAATGTAGATTTCATTGTATTTATCAAAATTACAAGTAAATATTGTCAACAGACTCACTCAGGAAGCGTTTCATCCTAGGAGATTTGTATTTCCTGAACTGTGCCACAGCGCTACTCAACAGTGGAATTATAATGCACTAAAATAAATTCAAAATAAATGTAGCAAGAATTATTTACAAAATCATCATTATTTTTCTTTAGCAATGTTAAAACCTAATAAATGTCACCATCCTGCCATTTCTAACAGCGTCCTTTACCGAGTGATCCACTTGTCGTTCCTTAGTCTGTAAAGCCAAGATGCCTTCCCTTTCTTTTTGTATATCTGGGGGCTCCATACCTAATTAAAAAAATTACATTAAAATTTTGATTTAAAACCTTACACCTTTTCTTTCTTTCTTTTTTTGTTCTTGCAATAAGAAAACTAGTTTTATTTACAGCTAGCTATAAGCTCGTAGACCCCTCAAGAAAACAAAGAACCTAGAACAGATGCAAACTAGAGCAGTGAGATTCATGACAAATGATTATTAGCATTTGACTAGAGTAAAACCATTAATAAAATTACGGAATTTAGGGACACCTCATAACAGAAGAATAAAAAAGTAAAGTCGCAATAATACATATAACACTAAAGCAAAACTTAATACAAAAACAAAAAAATTACAAGATATGAGTCAATTTTAAAAAATGGATGTACCTTAACACATAGATATGCAAAGAACATAATTATTTTATTTTTTGAAGTAACCTCTGTAATTTATAAGATAAGATGAGTCAATAAAAAAAAAATGGATGTATCTTAACACAGTGTATAAATACAAAACAATTTCAAATGTCTTACTTTGATGACCTTGTCGCCATTTCCTTTGACCATAAAAATCCACATGACCTAAATATTCTGCAATCACTTCTTCACTTTTCAGTTCCTGTGGTTGCTAATTTTTTTTTAAATCCATTAAACAAACAATAAAATAATTTCATAAATTAATCGACAATCCTAAACTATAAAATCATCAGAAATAAAATACGTAAAGCTTTTATTTACTATCTTGTTAAAAACAAAACAAACGATAATACCATACAGAGTCCCTGACAGAGCTGCTTTCTAAATATAGCATGATTGGCTGCCTGCTGGTAGTAGAAACCGGGATGTTGGGTTTGTATGGCTGTCAGGCCCAGCTTAATGGCTTCATCAAACAGATCACCAAACACTTGGAACCTACAAGGACAGTTGCTAGTTACATTGCAGCATGTCACAATGCAAAGAGAATAATAGTTCAGCCCTCACTCACTTGAACATAGTAACAGAATGGGTGTACATTGGTGTCTGCATGTCAGCGTACTTAGTGTTTTAACATTCGTGTGCTTTGTTCAGAAATATCTATACAGCAATGGGCTAACTGGGGGATGGTGGCTGAGTGGTAAAGCACTTGGCTTCCAAACTAAGGGGTCCTGCAGTGGTGTAGCTAGGGTGGGGGAGAATCTGAAAACCCCTCGGGCCCCCGAATGAGTGTTTGAAATTGTTTTTGCATTAAGTATTAAATATTACGCTAAATGCAGGGGCCTCCAAAGAGGTCAAGCCCCCCACCCCCACCCCGCAGACCCCAAAATGATGGCCAGTTCCTAGCCTAGCTAAGCCACTAGAAACTTGGGTTCGAATCTTGGTGAAGACTGGGACTTTTAATTTCAGTCTTTCAGGGTGCCCTTTAGTCCAATGGGTACCTGACATAAGTTGGGGAAAGTAAAGCGTTGGTCGTTATGCTGCCACAATGATACCCTCAGTCGCCCTAGACTATAGAAACAGATGACCTTTACATCCCCTGCCCTATAGATAGCAAGTTGTGAAAGGGATACTCTAGTTTACTTAAATAAACTTACTGTTTTGACATCCACGCACTATGTTCGAAGGACAGTTCTGGTATGCCAGTCTTAGACTTGAAGAAGTCAATGTGCTTCCTGAACTGAGCTATGGCGTCCAGTGGAGCGTTGTGTTGGAAAGACAGTCTGCAGATCTGAAGACCAAGTCACAATGACAAAGTTATTAGAAGTAACACAAGAGTGAGATCCAAGTTTCTCAAGACATAGCTCGTTTGTGGCCGAAGTTTTTTAAAAGAGTATTGCAATGACAACTTTGACTTTTCATTAAAATGTCTACAATCTGTTATAGGTCAGTGAGGTCCTTAAATTCTAAATTAAACATTTCATTCTTCAATTGGAATCAAGTTGTGGAGGTTCAAATCAAAAGCCCAAAGCTTTACACTTGGCAACCATACCTCTTATAGTTAAATCTACTGAATAGTTCAGATTACTGATAAAAACAATCCACCTGGTTAAAAATATAATTTAAAAAATGGAATAACTACACTTCCCTTACTTTTGACTGATGTCAATTATTCCAGTGGCACATCAGCACATTTTAGGCAACATCATGCCTTTAATTTTTCAATGATTCTTTCCTCTATTCATTAATACAGTCAGGATGTTAATTAGCTACATGAATTACAGTTTTTTTTTTAAAAATCAAATTTAATAATAATTCAAGTATCAAACATTTTTTGTGAATAAATTAATAAAAAGTCATCTGTTGTAAATACATGTATGTATATGTACCTGCCCCCGAATAAACTCAGATTCTAGCTATTAATCCCATTTTCCAGATAAAATCCAGTACTTTCCTAGAATCTACATGGTCAAAACAAGAGTTTTGAGTTTCTTCGTGTTCATTCCACTGAATCAATTCTTTTGGTTGAAATGTAGAACATTGGAACCAACAACCAAGAACTATTTGTCATATTCTTTGCTATGACACATATATAAATATAACACAACCTTCCAACTAACTCTGATCATCTAAATTTACATCAGAGTCATTGTCTGTTCATTCATAAGACCATGTTGATAAATGTTGATTGTGCGTTGTATAGTCTGACCACTATAAGCCTCTCCATCAAGTGTAACACCTACCTACCTTGTAATTGATGAATCCTGCCACTGTTTTAATCTCCAGCATATTTGTATCATGGATTCTCAAGTCCAGTATATAGCCATACGCCTGTTTGTAATGTCTGCGTAATAGAAAAGCAATGATTAGAGAAATGTAAAAATAGTAAACAAAAAATATATGTCTAATACTTACAAGTGCAAAGTATACAAAGAGACGTAAAAACAAACAAGACGTACAGATGGAGGCCCCAATATTGAACTTAATGCAATGTTGCAAGAGTTTGTTTTTTCTATTTTAAATATAATAATAATTATAATAATAATAATCTTTATTGTCCATATGGAAATTTGTCTTACGATTTATGCATTACACCAAACAAAAAACATTATAACTATAAGAAACCAAAATGTACATTCACACCAGACTCACTCATAATTTACATGTGACAAAGTTTATATCAGATTGTTCCTATTTAATGATTTGATTGCCAGGGGAACAAAAGAGTGTTTGTGTCTGTTTGTCTTTGCTATCGGTGTCTTGTATCTCTTTGTGATGGTAAAATCACAAAATCCTGACCCAAAGGGTGATTCTTTATTTCTAGGATCTTGTTAGATTTTTTATAGATGTTTGTCTCAAACAGCTGCCCAAATGGGGTTTGTTTTTTGCCAATGATTTTACCAGCAGCATTTAGGATTCTATTAAGTTTATAAAACTTTATGTTTATATCAACATTGAATTAAACTTAGGAAATAAACAGATTTCGTTTGAAATATTTTGAATGTTGATATTGTTCTACTTTTCAATTTGATGGGGAAAAAAAAAGGTATGTATACAAACAATGGAGCTTAATGAGTCAAAGACAATGAACAACTTACTTGATAGCCGTGTGGGAGTCTTGCTTGAGCTCATTGAAGAATGCACTTTTAAACTGATGCCGCACAAACAAAAGCTGTGAGGAAAGAAATGTGAGAATCGTGGGAAATAGTCCTAGTCAAGGGTCAAAGGTTGTCTAACACTGACAAGACGTTTTATAGTCCTAGTCGAGGGTCAAAGGTTGTCTAACACTGACAAGAAGTTTTATAGTCCTAGTCGAGGGTCAAAGGTTGTCTAACACTGACAAGAAGTTTTATAGTCCTAGTCGAGGGTCAAAGGTTGTCTAACACTGACAAGAAGTTTTATAGTCCTAGTCGAGGGTCAAAGGTTGTCTAACACTGACAAGAAGTTTTATAGTCCTAGTCGAGGGTCAAAGGTTGTCTAACACTGACAAGAAGTTTTATAGTCCTAGTCGAGGGTCAAAGGTTGTCTAACACTGACAAGAAGTTTTATAGTCCTAGTCGAGGGTCAAAGGTTGTCTAACACTGACAAGAAGTTTTATAGTCCTAGTCGAGGGTCAAAGGTTGTCTAACACTGACAAGAAGTTTTATAGTCCTAGTCGAGGGTCAAAGGTTGTCTAACACTGACAAGAAGTTTTATAGTCCTAGTCGAGGGTCAAAGGTTGTCTAACACTGACAAGAAGTTTTATAGTCCTAGTCGAGGGTCAAAGGTTGTCTAACACTGACAAGAAGTTTTATAGTCCTAGTCGAGGGTCAAAGGTTGTCTAACACTGACAAGAAGTTTTATAGTCCTAGTCGAGGGTCAAAGGTTGTCTAACACTGACAAGAAGTTTTATAGTCCTAGTCGAGGGTCAAAGGTTGTCTAACACTGACAAGAAGTTTTATAGTCCTAGTCGAGGGTCAAAGGTTGTCTAACACTGACAAGAAGTTTTATAGTCCTAGTCGAGGGTCAAAGGTTGTCTAACACTGACGTTCTATGTCTTAGTTCAAACTATCTTCTGACGGTTCGACTACCTGATGTGTTGTTTTGTTCAGAAAGTCTTTATGAGATTTGACTTTTCTGGCCTCCTGGTGATAGTAAGCTTGAGCTTGTTCATAGAAGGCATTCTCCAGCCTGAAATAAAACATTTTATGTTTGAATAGGTGCATGCATTGTTTCTGAGCATTGTACTTCTATTTTCACAACTTTTGGTGTATGCGTGTATGCCTATAAATACCTCATTGTGTATCCAATAAGATGATCTGTGTGGGGTAAGACATATAGAGACTTGGCAGAGATGTCACAAGCAGAACAAAGTGATACAGCTCTCTCCGCAGCCATCATATCTTCCCCTAGGATATGAGACATATACAAATTTACAATTCATATGACATGAGACATACACAAATTTACAATCCTATCTTCCCCTAGGACATGAGACATACACAAATTTACAATCATATCTTCCCCTAGGACATGAGACACAGTAATGAAAGATACTGTATATATATAATTCCTAATAATTTCTTATCATTATATGTATTTCTACTATACAATGTTCAGTGAGCTCTATTCCATTCTCATTATAGGATATGTGGGCTTAGCGTAAGTAGGAGAAGGTTTCCGTGCTGCTATACAGACTATTAGGTACAGCTCAGATTGAGTTTTAAAAGTTGGAGTAATGAGAAGGAACAGCTCAAAATCTTAAAAGATTATTGAATACACCTAAAACTAATATATATAGGAGTCAATGAGTGCTCTACTTGATTCTGTTCTGAAGATTGTCCACAAGAAAAGAAACTGAGGTAACTTTTAAACTCAACACGTACGTAAATGTCTTTTACTTATAATCTTTTTTGTTTTTTTCATATTGCGGTGGAAGATTATTCGAATATTACTATTATCATAAACTAACTGAAGAATTGTACTCCTTAAGCTTCAATTAAACCCTTTGTATTCAGCTGAAAGGTACAACAGCTCGTACAAACTGGACTATTCTATCCTTGAATTTAACTAAGAGATCAAAATCTCATAGACACTTTCTCCCTGGCTAATGCTTTTTATTACTCAAAACACATCTATCCATGTTGAACAAAATGTTTGCAAAAAGAAAACCAAATTGTGACTTGTATTACCTGGAGGTAAAGGTGCATTCTGTTGTATCAAGACAACTGCAATCTTGGTATTTCTGCCCTGGAGGCTATTCCTTAATAAATGGGAGAATAATAAATAATGTATGCACAAAGATATATTCATTGTAAGGAAAATTTTCTGTTACTGTAGGCTTGCTTTTAATAATAATAAAATTCAACAGAAAATTTCTCATTGGACATTGTTAAAGGGGGACTACAATGAATTTTGTTTCTAACGAAGGCTCGACCCTGGCAGTGCCAGAGAATGAATATTAGTTTGTTTTCAACATAATAATAAAAATCTTTATTACCTAAAAGATATGACTGTTACATTAATTCTGATAAATCAAACAATGATTTTACAAAAAATCTGGAATCTAAACAGAAACATGTTGCAGGAGGTACAAAATACTAACAAGAATGCAAAACAAGATTTTGTTCACCGGAACAGGATAAGAATAGACAATACAACATTTCTTAATATTGAAAACAGAGGAGGCACAGTGACATCCTGGGTTCAAATCCTGGGATTTTTAATTTCAGGATCTTTGGGCACCTCTGCATTCACCCAGCACTAACGGGTACCTGACATTAGTTGGGGAAAAGTAAAGGCAGTTCGTGATTGTGCTGGCCACAAGACACCCTTGTTAACCGTGGGCCACAGAAACAGATGACCTTTACATCATCTGCCCCATAGATCACATGGTCTGAAAGGGGCACTTTACTTTTTACTTCCTGAAAACAGATGCTCCTTTTAGAAAGAAAATATAGAAGTGAAGCTAGGTGCTGAAACAAATGATGATACATACATATTAAACATAAATGAACAACAGCACCAGGGACCAAGTTTGTTTCAGCACCTAGCTTCACTTCTATATTTACATTCACAGCTTAATTGCTAATACCCACTGAAGCTTCTATAAGTAATGTATTTATGTTGTCCATTTGTCATTATGAGAGATACACAATTAGATAGAGCCATTGTTTGTCTAATACATGCCTAACGGCTGTCTGTGTCGGCTCTATTGAAGTTGTTAGTGAATGGATGCTGCGAGGTGGGGGAGGGGCTAACTAGGGCTTGTGACCTTTGACCACTGGGGTAGTAATTTGCATACGGGCGAAATGACTCTTGATCAGAAGAATGTTTTTATGGACATTCCGATGGTCTAGAGGTTAAGTTCACTTAGTGGGTTATCGCTAGGCGGTGTTGTCGATTCCAGGGTCACAGGTTCGAGCCTTGGTCGGCGCAGTCCCTTATTTTTGTCGCATTTAATACACTACTTTCTCTCATTTAAAAACTTGGTCCCTGGTGCTGTTGTTCATTTAAGTTTAATATGTATGTATCATCCTTTTAGAAAGAAAGATTATTAAACAAACTATTTCTGAGAGAAAAACACAAGGATTGGGAAACCTGAACAGTGTGATGACAACAAGGAGCACAGACGTTCGAACCAATCAAACATGCTAACTTAATGGGTATTTGACGCTTCCATTCCTTGCCAGCAACATTCTATTCTCGTAACTCTTTCTCTCCATAATTAATTTTCAATATTCCGACGGAATTATTCATTTAGTTCATGTGTGGTTCACTTCCCTGGTAGAATTAAACTTTTAAAACTTTGTAATCAGAAAATATTTTATTTTGGTATAGAATGAAATGGGAATGCATGCTCTTTTTAAATAACACAAATGAATGTTTATAAAACCAAAATGTAATTTAATGTGGTCATATCAACGATGGTATCGTCATTTAGGAGAGAAAGAGTTAAGATGTATTAGTCCCAGAAACTTTATAGAATGATCCTAAAGATTTATTTGTCACAGCTCTAAGTAATAGACCTCAAGATCTATATAACCCAGAAACTATATGAAGGACATCAAGGTCTATATAATCTAGCAAGTATATATAATGAACATTAAGATTTTTCCCATAAACTCTACATAACAGACCTCTAGGTCTATTTGTCCCAGAAACACTATTTATAATGGACCTCTAGGTCTATAGTCCCAGAAACTCTATATAATGGAAATCTAGGTCTATAGTCCCAGAAACTCTATATAATGGAAATCTAGGTCTATAGTCCCAGAAACTCTATATAATGGAAATCTATATGTCTGAGAAACCAAGAAATGGACCTTAGGTTCTTCAAAGTAACTTAAAAAAAAAAAGAATACAATATTTCTAACAGATGCATTGTTAATGTTATGTTTTATAGAAAGCTACATTCTTAAAAGTTGTTACCTGACTATTTCTAATCTTGTTGCACATTCCATTTGTTTTTCTTTCCACAATGGTTCCTCCCAGTCCAGGTCAAAGAAGATGACAACTACGGCAGGTATCTCCTGCAAGTGTTTGTGCATCCAGTAGGATTTTAGGATTCCTTTAGGGATATACCACTCATAGGACATTCTCTGCAAATAACAGCAAATATATCTTTAAATATAAGTTTAAAAATATATTATAAATGCACATATATTCTGTATAAAGATTAAGGGTATGTACATTAGTAAACATAAAGCCTAGAAAAACCTCTACAACCTCTATGTTGTCTAAATAACATCTTTAGTACTTAAATAACTTATATATCTATATACTAAATTTATTCGAGGTACAGGTGTAATAAATGTTAGTTATTTAAATAGTTTCATTTAATTTTAGAATAAATGTATATAAGTATTTCTCATTGGATTACGCAAGCCAAAAAAAAATTTAAAAATTATCAATTAACTTTCATGAGAGTCTACACCTGTCTATAAATAAAGAGTTTGAAAAAGCTTCTGTCATGACTAATCAATTAAAAGACTGAGCTGTATAATTTGTTTCATACTAATCTGCTATCAAACTTTTACCTTTTGTTTACACTTTGGGTACTCATGGTCTGCTTTGCAAACTTTGAACTGCAGCGGCACTCTATCAGAGCGACGGTTGTTGCAAAAGGAATCCCAGATAGCTTTATGTACTGCATTGTAGGTGGTGTCCAAGCCGGTCAACGCGACTAAGCCCAATGGTCGAGATACAAGTTCTGGAGCAAGCTCACTGGCCCACGACATGTTCAAAACTTAGAATATAAAAGAAAAAAAAAAACCTACTTTTAGACATACGTCAAAAAAAAAGACTAAAAAATTTGGGGTGTATATAAAAAGAATATTTAGAAATATTTGTGGTACATCAAATAGATCTACTAGTGTTTGTGAAAAAAAATGTATATATTTTAATTGTTAAAAAATGTCAACTCATATTAATAATATAACAAAGTATAAAGAAACAGACACCCCAAGTTAATGATTATAATGGAAACACTGCATTACACAACATAAACCAATTCAAGAACTTGACGACATGGGCTCCAAAATAATGGGATACTTTAACAATTAATAAATCAATAGCCGAACTTTTCAAATGACAACATGATACACTGACTACAAATGAGTCATTGTTTATAACCATGATACTGAACTCTACTGGTCTCTGTCTCAACCGTACTTGTTCTGCTTCACTCTGAACTTAATACCGGCCTGTCTTGCTGTGCTGAACTGTCCAGAACTTAATGGTCTCATTTTACTCTGACACAATCACTTTTTATATCTGGTCTAACAAGGCCTTCTCTTGCTAATTCAAAGAAAACACAAGCCATTTCTACAGCATCCCATGACCATATATCACAGGCAATATTCTCATGGAGAATTCATGCCAGCACACTGTATCACTGTCCTTTAGATCCATTCATGGTCCTTTAAAACAGCTGACCACTAGCAAAATACTGACCTGTGTCACCTGTCAGCTCATCACACACACATACTGTTACTTCTACCAGTGTTATCAACATGGTTATAACAGTTATCTAGACTAGAGTAAGTCTACTCATCTACTGGCTGCTGATTTGCTCTGTTCATTGTTACAATAGATGTATTTTCTAACATTAGCAACTCATGATCTGCATCTTATTCTAATACTTAGATCTACTAAAATTTGTTACTTACAAATATAATAGGCTAGAGGGGTTGTAAATGAAATCTAGATCTTAATAGGATCTAGTCGAACTATCTAGAATCTAGATCTAGATTACATTTATAGACTAAAATTTATATATATATTTTAAATAAATGAGAAATGGACATGCTCTCATCCAAATCACAAGAAAGATGACGCCTATTATAAGCTATTCGGACAAGATCAATGTCTAATCTTTCGACTCAGAACCAGACACAAGAGAATTAGACAACATATGTTCCGGAAGCTCAAAATTGGAACCATTGAAATCTGCCCATGTGGAGTGTCACCAGAGAATGCTGACCATGTCCTTCAAAACTGCATTCTTTATCAAGAGGCCCATACAAGACACTGGCCCCCAAAACACCCCAATAGAATGAAAACTATATGGAGAGCTCTCTGATTTGGAAACCACTGCACAGTTCATCTCATACATTGGTCTAGTCATCTGAACGCTCCAACATTAAAATGAGAACGAGGAAGAAGAAGTATGTTATACATTTAAATCAAGATTATTTGATTATTCCATATTATTGAGATCTAGATCTGTCATAAAAAAAAATCAATCATAATCAAATTAAATAAAAAAAATCAATCAATGGTTTGAATGATCAAAATAATAATTTTTAATACAAGTCCTTACATTGTGACAATTATGTTTACTTGTCTTAAATTGGTTTTGCCAGACTGTATCTAGATCTAGATCTAGAGTTTAAACTTGAATCTAGTGAAATTTGCCAGTTTTGGCTTTTTATATTTATTTTAAAGTACCAAGTCTGAAGTATGGATGTAGATTTAAGATTAGAAGGCTACAAGGTAGACTAGATCTAGAATAATCTAGAAATAATCTAGATCTAACGTAACTAAGACGGTCTTGACGTCTTAAGGAGTTAAGTATAGATTTTACTAATTTTAGTTTTTATTAGATTGGTTTGGTAGATGATAGATCTATCATCTAGTTTTCTAGTGACTAGTCTAGAATTTAGAATAGATAATGTACTACATAAGTGTCATAAGTAGATTGGTTGATCTAGACTCTAGACAACTGGCTCAACGACAAATGGTTTAAAAAGTCTATATAATCTAATCTAGATCTATAATAAACAAAAAACTTTTGTTGTGGGTTGGGCTGTTTTAATATTCTTTGCAGCGGAAGTTTTGTTATACATAGTGCTAATAGTACAAATAGACAATGTTTAGGTTTAGTTCACAGACCTATATATATTCATAGTCATAGAAATATATAGGTCTGTGGTCTATCACCACTTGCTAAATCTAACAAGGTTTGTCTTCGAGTCCGAGGAATGCAGTATTTCCCGTGGATAAGCAGTCCCAGCTGCGACCTAACAAAATACTGTAGATATCTGAATAATTTACATTGTATTGGATATTGACCTACACACACACTCAATGACCCTGTCACCCTCCGATATCTATTATTAGGATTCTCTCCCTTTAACAAGTGTCCATAGAATATCTACAAAAACTAAAAAAAATATTTCAATAAACATTAATTTTAAATTTATAATTGTACAGTTACAAAAAAAAAAGTTTCCTTTTCTGGATTTCATAATTAAAACTTATTAACTTCATATAAGATAACTTCATGGTTTCACTTACAAAGACCGCATCACGAATGAAAAAATTAGAAACAGAATTAATGCAGCAATGATGACCTGCTAACCACTGTATATTAAAAAAAAAAAAAAACTAAACTCAAACTCTATGGCCACATCACAAGGTCCCTGGGGCTCGCAAAGACCTTCCTTCAGAAAACAGTACCAGGAAGAAGAAGAAGAGACAGACAGAGAAAGTGATGGGAAGACAACATTAAAAAATGGACAGGCCTGTCAGTGAATGAAATTCTATCCAAGGCAAAGGAACGGGAGGAATGGAGAAAGTCGGTTGACAGATCTTGTGTCGTGCCCCAACGGTCTAACAGATTAAGAGATAGGTGAAGGTCGTGAAGGTGAAGTGAACTTCACGAAAGTCAGTACCTATATAATCTTCTCGATTTCGTTTTCGGTAGAAATGCTAGATTGGAAAGTGTCATCCATTTGTGAATCTGAAGTAGTTGTTTGCTTCAAATTGTCTGCGTCTTGCAGAAATTCAGATAAACAACCAAACCGTAGACCAAGTGCAAGAATATTAATACCTAGGTACAACCATGAAAACTGAAATGGAGTGAACACAGTCAAAACTCATCAACGACTCTTCTATCGTAGAAAGCTAAGAAAATTTAAAATCGACGAAACAATAATTACACTTTTCTATACAGTAACCATCACCAGTCTTATTAACTTTGCCATCACCTGCTGGTAGGGTAATACTTCACTGGCACAAAGACATAGATTTAATAGACTAATTTAAAAGAGCATCGTATATCACTCAAATACAGCTACCATCTCTTGAAGAGCTTTTTCATGCAAGATGCCTTTCCAAAACATTCACGATTCTTAAAGACAACATGCACCCATTAAACAACTTTTACATCACATCTTGGGTTCCGCAAGGTTGTCATTGCTGGAAGTGGTAATGGATGTTAGCACTCCCCCACCTATAAAATGCTTCCTAATGGCATGCGTCTCAAATAGCCTCTGACAACCAGTCCAACCCCTGGCCTTCACGTGTGGCTCAGATATTCAGTCCGGCGGAACTGTTCTCACTAACAGGAGAAGGGGCAAAGGCGAGTAACTGGCGCCTTAACCAGGAAGCTTCGGGCAGGAGGGGCTCGTTAGCCATGGCTGGCTAACCACCTAGGAGAAGGAAAACTGTGAATTCAAACCTCTGTAGCCTTGCAGCTATAGTGAATGGCTTCGGGAGTCAACCCTGAGGAATCTGGAGCTGGCGACCCTAAGGCAGTTTGAAGCACCCAGTGCTACACCCTGGCAGAACCTGCGACGCTGCTGACCCCAAACTGTATCGACACTGCCTTTGGATACATCAGCTGCGTGGAGAGGGGGGAATTGATGTACGGGCGACATCGTTCCGACTACAGCTAATGCCCAGGCATTCATCTTATTTCCATGACTGAAGGAGGCCACTGGCGTAGCATCCATGGCGCGAAGGGGTTCAATGAACCCGGGCCCACGACCATTAGGGGCCCACAGTAGCAACAATGACGCAAAGGGGTTCGTTGCGCTTGGGCCTATGACTCTTGACTAGTTGGGGCCCACGTGAGAACTTACGGATGACACTAAGTCCTAATGCTCAGAATTAAAATTTCGACACAGCTGCTAATTATTCAATTTTCTCAAAGCTAAATCAGTTTCTTTATTTTTTTGTATTAAAAATGTGTTTTGAGAACTCTTATTAAACCTCATCCGGAATATGTAAATGTAAACAAAGTCTGATACTTTAACTGACTTTCAACTTTGTTAAATAAGTAGCGAACTATTTCAACAGTTGATTCTAAAAAGTTTGTATCCGCGCTAAAGAAGTAGATACTTTGAAATAGTGTAAAACACTCACTTACGACAAACTCGGAAGTCTTCACCACATTTTTTTGTTGTCTTTGTATTGTGTAAAAAAAAAATGTTAAGCAATCATTCGAAAAAAAAAAAAGGAGATGAAATCCAAAAAAGAAAATATATAAAAATAACATTAAATATTTAGCAAGTAAACAAAACACCATTGAAGGCCTATGTTTCATATGTCTTGTTAAAGTTGAATTTGTTAGTTCTGATACATTGGATGGCGAAACCAAATTGGGCTGCAACTTTATAACAAAGATCTAGAAGATAGAGAGATGTCCACATTAATCAGGAATAGCTTAATCAAGATGGCTGCCTGGTCGTGAGGTTTGCGCTGGACTGTCGTTCAGATTTATCGATGGTCGAGGGTTCAAACCCTGCCCACTCCCATCCCCCGTCGTCCTGCGGGAGGTTTGGACTAGGAAGTAATTATCTTCAACTCTAAAGGAACATCCGAAACATGTAAAACAAACAAACATAGCGTCTTTCTCTGACCAATGATTAGTATTTGGTTCATAGTTCTTAAAGAAAGTTAACACTGTTATATTTATATAAAACCTCTGACTAGGCTTTATTTGAAATTGTTATGAATATTGAAATTTGACAGAAAAACAAAGCGCCACAATTTCAAAACGAGATAAAAGACCTGTTGTGCGATGAAGTTCTGGACAAAATACCGAGGTCCAATCAACACCATTGTTCTCTTTCATTTTCACTCTGCTAACCACGACTTCAACTTGGCCCTAAATGATTCCGTCAGTTGTGTTCAAGAATTCTAGGACTTGGTATGTGTTTTTTGCTCACAGCATCTCAAGATGGGCGCATTTTAAATCCAATAGAAGATCATAGTTTACATTACACTCAAATACTTTTGCCCACAAGGTGGTCATCAAGGAATGCTCTAAGAAAATGAGATTCATATATTTTGATTTACTAAAGCTGATTACTCAAATTACTTTTGTGTTTTTCAAAAGAAAAAGAACGCGTGGAGGCTGCAGCCATAGACATAAATAAATATAAACTTCATGTAACTTGAAAACATGTATATCTATTGTATTCGGATTTCCGAAATATGAAAAGTTGCATGATCTTCATTCTTAGAGATTAAACAAAACTACACTGCCTCCTTATTTACAATATATATAGGTTATGGCTGAAATAGATATGAATACTTAACTTTTATACTGCTCATAAATGCTGTATAATAAAGTACACAAAATTGCAAGTCACAAATTTTCGTTTCATAAAACTCTTTAATCGACCAGTCTATATTTATTTATGAGGAAAATTAGAAACATTCGATAAAATTATTCTGCTTATTGTCGAGTACAAAACATAAGCGCAGTCAGTGTTACGTTACATAAAGCAGAAAGTATTGGAATGTCTTTTGGTGAATGTACCCATACATTCAGATGACTCAATTGTTCTGTCACACACTACATTCGTATTATTTTGGAGGAGGGGGCCCAACAAGATATTCTTGAACCCGGGCCCACGGATACATTGCTACGCCAGTGAAGGAGGCTATATATATATATATATATATATATATATATATAATAGAGAGAGAGAGAGAGAGAGAGAGAGGGTGAGAGAGAGAGGGAGAGAGAGAGGGAGATAGAGAGAGAGGGAGAGAGAGAGAGAGGGAGAGAGAGAGAGAGAGAGGGAGAGAGAGAGAGGGAGAGAGAGAGGGAGAAAGAGAGAGAGGGAGAGAGAAAGAGGGAGAGAGAGAGAGAGAGAGGGAGAGAGGGAGAGAGAGATCACATCTGAAGGAAGAGGTCGTCTCCTTTCCATTAGGACGACTAAAACTTTCGAAACTGCTCACACACCAGCAGATAATGAAAGACGTCACTGCTCACACACCAGCAGATAATGAAAGACGTCACTGCTCACACACCAGCAGATAATGAAAGACGTCACTGCTCACACACCAGCAGATAATGAAAGACGTCGCCTATTTCATGAGTACAACATGGACATATTCTACCTTCATAATTCCTCCCGTTGCCACGACCTAGCTTCTACTGGGAAGTTGGTACTACTACTTCTAATCTTTAAAATAAGTAAAGCATCTTTACATAAGATAAGATAAGATAATTTTTATTGGTCCAATCAATAAAAATTCAGTTTGACAACAGTTGATCACCTCGGCATTTCTCGTGGCTACGCAGCCCCAGCTGTGACTTACATATTTCACCACTTCCAGAGCAGGCATAACCATTGTACGCCGGGGCCGATTAAGATTTTCTTTTCGCCGTCTGCGTCTGTCCTTGGCAGGCAATGGATTTTCTCTTGGTCTCAAATGTGTAGCACGCTGTCTCGTTCTGAAGCCGCATGCAACCAGGTGCTCTCTTCTGTGTCAGTTAAAGCAAGTTGGCGCCTAAGCTGGTCTTTAAAGCGTTGCTGCGGAGCACCTCAGATACGTCGACCACCTTTCAATTCACCAATATACATTTAAGCAAATGTCGTTGAATGTCTAGTCCAGGGGTTCTCAACCTGTGGGTCGCGACCCTTTTGGGGGTCGATTAGCGATTTTCCAGGGGTTGCATAAGATAATCGAAAATATGGATTGTTATTGTCTATTCATCTATTGCTGTATGTGTGTGTGCGGGGAAGGGGGTCGCGGCAGAGTGGTGGGGTTGTATAAAGGGGTCGACGAGCATAAAAGGTTGAGAACCGCTGGTCTAGTCTGAAGATCTTGTTCCATAAAATGTATTATCGAATCGGCGGGAAAGCTCTTTTCAAATCAATAAACGCGCCAAAAGTTTGATCCCTTTATGATTTATAATACGACACAGTGCTACACCCTGGCAGAGCCTCAGACACCACTGACCCCAAACTGGATTGGACATTGCTTCTTTTTATATAATACAGACGATAATTAGGTCCTACGCGTCATGCATTTAGTCATGCATGTCAACCAATGACTTAAACTCTGCCAAGTCACTGGTTTTCCTGGCTGGCCCAGGCAACCCATTCCATGCCCTAATAGCACTAGGGAAGAAGGAGCATTTGTACAAATGTGTCCTAGCATATGGAACGAGGAATATGTCTTTATCTTTGTTTCTTTCTGAGTATTTTATTATATTTTGTTTCTGTGATTGAGGACAGCGAGAAAACATGGGCCTCGATTCTTGAAGAAAAGCATGCCACACGGAAAACGGCCAGCTCCTGTATCACCAAAGCGAAAGCCACCTTGACATACAATATATGTGGACGGGAGTGTCTCTCCAAAATAGTGCTCCACACCCATATGAAAAAGTGTTCGAGATGTACCATAGTCGTTTCACGACTGAAAGAGGCCAATGATGATGATGATGATGATGAATTGAGGATTATAGTTCAGTGCTGCTCCTTCGGATAGATAAGCTATGTAGAGAGGGGGAGGGGGGGAGAGAACTACTGTGTGGGCGACATCCTTCTTCTCATTTCTAGAGACGATCTATTGTCGCCGACGAAGGAGAACACAGAAATTCGAATTTTTGTTTCATGAAACATTTTAAAAACATGGAATGTAATCCCAGTTGACGTCACATGGCAAGATGGCGTTGTTGTAAGTGTATGGCAGTGTATGACTTTGTTTTTTAAATCTTATCTTATCTTATATAATACAGACGTTACTTCAAAAAAGAAGATGATTACGTCCTACGCGTCATGCATTTAGTCATGCATATTAACCAATGACTTAAATTCAGCCAAGTCACTGGTTTTCCTGGCTAGCTCAGGCAACCCATTCCATGCTCTAATAGCACTAGGGAAGAAGGAGCACTTGACGTCACTTGTACAAATTTGTCCTAGCATATGGGACGAGGAATGTGCCTTTACCTTTGTGTCTTTCAGAGTATTTTATTAAATTTTGTTTTTGTATTTGAAGATTATGGTTCAGTGTTTTATGTATAATGCTACTTTACTTTTGAGTCTTCTATCCTGAAGGCTTTCTAAATTGAGTGATTCTACTAAAGGTGTTACTCTAATCAAATGTGAATATTCGTTTGTTATGAATCGCACTGCTCTATTTTGTGTCTGTTCCAGTTTTTTAATATTCTCTAGAGTTGAGGGGTCACTTGTACTGTACCGCATATACTCTGTTTTATAATGTATGCAAATGTATTCTAAGTTGCACTAGAAAGAAGAATTCGTCTTTTTATCTAAGATAGAACAGCTAGAAAACATTAAGAAACTGGAACAGACACAATATAGAGTTAATAGAGGCAATAGAGACTAGAGTAATAGAGCAGTCATCTGCAGTGAAATTCATAACAAAAAACTATTCTTCTTATCTTATCTTATATGATACAGACGTTACTTCAAAAAGAAGATTACGTCCTACGCGTCATGCATATTAACCAATGACTTAAATTCTGCCAAGTCACTGGTTTCCTGGCTACCTCAGGCAACCCATTCCATGCTCTAATACTAGATCTAGATCTAATAACGCTAGGGAAGAAAGAGCATTTGTACAAATTTGTCCTAGTGTACAATATGTGGGGTATATCATTCTCTTTGTGTCTTTTTGAGTATTTTACTATATTTTGTATTTGGTTCAGTGTTTTATGTATAATTGTTACTTTATATTCTTTATATTCACATTTGACTAGAGTAACACCTTTAGTAAAATCACTAAATTTAGGCTCAAAAGTAAAGTAGCAATTATACATATTGAGATCTTAACATGGCAAACGGTCGGAGAGACAGACAGACAACACAATGCGAATAGAGGCTTTTCCCTTTTTGGGGGCCTCTAAAAACATGTCAAAAGCAACCTAGATAATTCCACTTATATGTGAAGTGTTTACGATACGACGATGTCCTGAAGGGAAGTAATCCAAAGCCGTTTTCAAACGTTCAAGGCCATAAACAATTAAACAGCTTAATGGCAACATTTTTTTTTTCACTAATGGCCTCGAGGGAAACGCGGTGACATTGTGTCTAATTTATTTACCCACATGCTCTCTCTCTCTCTCTCTCGCTCTCTTAAAATAATGAATGAAATTTCTTAGTGCACCTTTTTTTTCCTCCTCTTAAAAAGAAGTCACTTATTGTTTCTTTGTGGTTTTCTTGGCACGAGAGTTCTTTCTATTAGCATAGTCAATGAAATCCATTAAATCTTTTTCCATCAGCTCCACAGAAGCAGAAGTCAGTCCAAAATCGTATTTTAAGAAGAAGAGAGTTCTGAAGCGGGGAGAAAACTCTAGATATTAACGCTCTGGAAAAATGGGTGTGCTGTTATTGAACAGTTAATCAATCATACTCTTAACCCAACGTTTCAATTTGATTTTTCTTCGAAGACACGGTGTGAAAAAGAGACCAAAAAAAAAAAAAATGAAGCCAGATCAAAGGTAAATCGTAGAGAATCTATAGATCATTCAGTTGTTTTAACCAGGGTTTTCAGGAAGTATCGTTATATCATTTAAGGAGATCGATTACACGTACGTGAATATGTATAGCTTCCAAATGCAAATATTGTGTTGCTAAGTATCGATATCAACTACTTTCATTATCAAGTTGTTGCGTAGCGTTGGTACAGTAGATCAAAAAACAAAGTTCTACTTAAGTCTTGATGTTAAATACGCTTGAACTTGGCTTGGCTACCTATCAAGGGGGCTTGAGGTTCGACACCCGACTCGAGCAGACTTGTGTTTACTGAGCGGCAAAAGGCAGTGAGAAAACCTTCTTCCAGATACCCCTTTGCCCCCCCCCCCCACTGGTCCATAAATGACATTGGACCGTGGCGCTCTGAGCATGTTATAAGATAAGCATGAAAGTTGTAGGCCTACTTCATAAAAGCTATTGGGAAAAAAAAGGCTAGGTGGTAAATACTTAGGTTTAGATGTTTAATACCCTACTTAGGTCTTGATGTTCAATACTTAGCTACTTAGGTCTAGATGTTAAATACTTAGGTCTGGAAACTAGCTTTTTTTAGCCTTTTTTAAAACTCTTTCTCTCCTTAATTATTTGTCCACGTTTTGGAAGGAATTCTTCATTTTGCTCATTACTATTTCACTACCCCTGTTATGATTGGGCTTCAATAGCTTTGTTGTTTGTTATCAGAAAATGTTGTATTCGGTATAGAATTAAAGGGAAATGCATGCTCTTTTTAATAATTCAAAGTCAAGTTTTAAAAAGTAAACATTAATTTAATTTAATGAGGTCAAAATCAACGATGGTATCGTCGATTGGGAGAGAAAGAGTTAAGTCTTGCAAGAACGTTTGTAAAAACATCTTCTGTATGTGAATAGTATCATCAGCAATGTGTTGACGCTTTTCATGGACTATATAAGAAATATCCCTGATAAACCCATCCTGAAACAGTTCTTGGCCCTTTATTAACCTATTCGTAGAGCTATTTGAACATTCATGAACTGCTTTGATGTACTCTGTATGTTTTAAAATGTTTGTGAATGTAAAATCTTTAAAAAATAGAGGAGCAACAGCAATGGAAATATATCAAGACAAGGCCATTCTCCTCTTTGTTGTTCAACAACCAAGTGACTTAACTTAAAGTAGGTCAGAAATCCGAAACAATAAAAATACGGAGAAGATCTTAGAATTAATGCGCTAACTTTAATAATGCTATAAATCTGAAAAAAAAACTAGTTCATTATCTCATTACAAATGTCTCTAAACAACTTCTAAATTCCTAGACAACAAACGTACACTTATAACTTTCACATTTAACCCAGCAACAAGATGTCGACTCCTTTATGTGAGAGCTACATTATGAAGAGATTAAAATAGGAAGGGAGGCGAATCTAATAGTTCAGGATACTTTGATTATCGTTCTTATGTTCCATTTCACGTAAGGCTGCCTGGTCGTGCGGTTTACGCGCTGAACTGTCGTTCGTTCGTCTTGATTGTCCCGGGTTCATATCCTTCTCGCTGCCATATTCCGTCGTCTTCCTGGAGGTTTGGACAAAGTAGATTATCTCAACGCTGAAGGAGCATCTGAAACATTAAAAAAAAAATAATTCACAAACATACACTGTACGTTGTTTTCGAATCTATCTGAATCAGTTGCGTGGGGGATTTCATAATATCTGGGGTTTTCATAAACAGGGGCTTTTGAAAGAAATAAAAAGGTTTGTAGGGTAGATGGTGTAAAGGTCATGTGTCTCTGTGGCCCAGGCCAGCATAACGACCAACCGCCTTTACTTTTCTCCAACTAATGTCAGGTACCCATTACAGCTGGTTGGACTCAGAGACACCCTTAAGTTCCCGATATTGCAAAACCCAATCTTCACAAGGATTTGAGCCCGGTTCTGAAGCCCAAGCACTTTACCACTCAGCCACCGCTCCCCCCAACTTGTTAGAAGTTGTTACCGAATTAAGTGTCATGACACTATTGTTTGTTACAAAGTCTGTCTTTTTTTTGGGGGGATGGGGGGGGGGTAAATGTACTGATACATTCAGAATGACTATATTTGGTATATGTTTCATTTAACCTACCCTCCTATTCTTGAGCCCTTAGTTTTGCTACGCTACTGATCTGAAGTTGTTATGTTCAGGCTACAATAGTACATGGCATACTGTGAGTTATCGTTATTCTAATAGTCTTTGAAAAAGTACTCTACTGGTAGTCGGTTGTCCCACTACTCACATACACAAGCACACACACACACACACTCTCTCTCTCTCTAAAGGTCTACAACTCTACATGTTCTTTGGCCCACTCCTTTAACCCCCCTTGCTTCCACAAGTGCCAACACTTCATGGCGCATAGCCAAGGGAGATTATCCTGCAATTGACCTAAGCCACTCGCTCAAACCTACTGTTGTTTGGCCACAAGACATAGGTAACCAGGTACTCTCCCCTTGTCATTATCAGCTTACAGAACGTTAAGGGCTAGCAATGTTCTGTACATAACAGGGGAGAGTTGGGATTATCTGTAGAAAGTCTCAGAGCACTTGAAAGACATGTTTGTCTGGATGTGCCAGGCCTAGAGTACAACATTAGCATTTCATGTTTGGTAGTGTTTGTATACAAGACAGCTGAAATCATAACCGTTCAATTGAAACAAACGCTTGTCGTATGGAGATTCTTCTGTAAGAGATCTTCGATATCCTCATTAGAAACAGAGACAGAGAAAGAGAGAGAAAGAGAGAGAGAGAGAGAGAGAGAGAAAGGGGGAGGGGAGATGGAAATCGGACTCTTTGCTTTACTTTTTGTTTTACAAAATAATATTAGAAGAAAACTTTATGCATGAACTTCTACACCTAATCTATGTTTTGCCATGAAAATGAATTGAAAGGCGAATAAATTATTAACAAAGACATAGGCAAAACCCACACTATGAATATCGATGACAAATTGTGGCCGCCTTGTAGTCAATGCTTGCTACTAGCGGAAGCCAATGGAGTGTATGCAAGAGAGCAGTAGCTAAATCCTGTCTTGTTTTTTCGTAGGACTATTTGTGCAGCGTTGTTCTGAATTCGTTGCAGCTTTGCGATTTCGTCATCGGGTATACCTGATAGCACGGCATTGCAGTAGTCAAGGCGGGAGAGTGCGTTGATCATCAAACTACTGTTTCAACAGTCACTTGACTTTCAACAGTCACTTGACTTATAAAAGCTTCAAACGTTCCTTCATCCAATAAATGTTGATATGGCAGGAGATGGCGGCTCGGATCAATCTGACAACTGTCTCAAGCGCTCAGTACAGGGCCCAGCAGCCACGCTGGTTAAACATTATTATTATTATTATTATAGCTTTTATATACTTTCATGCTTATAGCGCTTTTGGTCCAATCTCATTTGTGGACCAGTGGGGGAGGGGGGTATCTAGGAGTTTGTTTTCCGTGCTGCCTTTAGGCGCTCAGTAAACACAACTCTGCCCGAGTCGGGTGTCGAAGCTCGGGCCCCCTTCTAGGTAGCCAAGCCAAGCCTCTCGACCACGCTTCCCACATAAAAACATCAAAACTAAAAGCACATATCTCAAGTAACGTGTTTCTTTCAAAGAACATTGAATAGAGCGAACACGTGTTGAAGTTGTTCCTGAAGGAACTTGTTACACAAAAAAAAAAAAGAGTAATCTTTCTTTCTTGAGCGCGTTTGTTCAAACCGGAAGACGGGAAAGACTGAATCAGATTGATGGATAATATTCAATTGCAGCAAACAAAGGAGTTTAATCCAGACGCATCCACACAATAACTGCCGGACGGAGGACAGGACCCAAAAGGGAGGACGTGTCCTCCTTTTGACAGAAGTCTGGTAACCTTTGACTTGGTGGAGAGATGGAACGGGAAGGAGTGAGGTCATGTGAGAACGCCACCTTAAACATTTTTGAACACATTTGAAGCAAACTGAAAGTAAGGATGAACACAAGAATGAACATGATCAAACTGAACAAAGCAGCACACACACACGCGGGATCTTCTAGTCTATTAATGGACCTCATTCACCAATCGTAAACAAACAACATTTAGCCACGTGGTTCTCTATCTCTTCTATATAATTTAATGTTTAATTCATGATGGTTGTCACGTGACAGTTTGTTTCGTTCTTTTCTCAATAAGATCACGTGACTAAATGTTATTTGTGTATGATTGGTGAATGAGGTCCATTATACTGACTGATAATGATAGCTTGCTTTATTCATACACATTTTGTTATAAAACAGATTTTCGATTCTGTTTTTTTTTTTATTCTTGAACGAAGAATAAATCAAGTTTCACAAGCTGTGTTCCAGATTTTTATAGTAGACAAAAAAACAAAACAAAAACTATTTACATTTTAAAAAAAAGGCCAGTTAATTGTTCAGCTTTTAGATTCTAGTGAACAAAACACTCTTTGTGTTTCCTTCTGCCAGCCTACCATCTGTATGGTACATTGTCTTTGGGAATCTCGTATTCTGTGTGAGTGTGTGTTGTATTTTATGTGTGTAAGTGTATTGTTTTATTTTAGTTTGTTTTTGGTGTTCACAGTGTTTAAATACCAGCACTCACCTCCTCCGTTCAAACATTTTTTTTACAATACAATTCAATTCGTAACAAAAACCCTAAAATCAGGGTAGATGGACACGGATCTCGAAAACGGCTCAAACGATTTTCCTAGAAATTTGACAGTTGCTGTATATTGTTGGGAAAAGAATTACTAGCTCGTTGGCCACACTAGATAAATTCTACCTTGACCGTTATAATTTTTCAAAGTAAAAAAAAAAAAAAGAAATTTAAATTTGGCAAGAGAACGAGAAAATATCTGGAACGGGACTTAAAGTTTTTTTTTTTTTTTTTTTTTTAAATCTAACATATATTAGTTATTAAGAAAAAAAAATCGCTTTTATAAGTTATATAAAGGAGGTATTGTATTTTTTAAAGAATTTTTTGATGTTTTTCTTGTTTTAATGCCAATTTACCCGATGATAACGAAAATAAAATTGGTCTAACAAAATGTTTGAAAAAAACCTGGCTACTCTAAATAACAAATGGGCATGATGGGAGATGTTCTCAAGCGAAAGGTCTACGTCATGAATATTCATAGCCCAGTCCAGTTACACATATTTGTTTGAATTCTGTTGTTTGTCTGTCATTCTGAGTTTGCACCTTTCAATCACAACTATATCGGTGATTTGGCATGCACTTTACTGTAAGCGTAAAGACCGAGGTATTTTATGTATTTAATAAAATACTCTGAAAGACACAAAGATAAAGGCACATTCCTCGTCCCTTATGCTAGGACAAATTTGTACAAATACTCCTTCTTCCCTAGTGCTATTAGAGCATGGAATGGGTTGCCTGAGCTAGCCAGGAAAACCAGTGACTTGGCAGAGTTTAAGTCATTGGTTAATATGCATGACTAAATGCATGACGCGTAGGACGTAATCATCATCTTTTTTGAAGTAACTTCTGTATTATATAAGATAAGATATATCGGTGATTTGGCATGCACTTTACTTTAAGCGTAAAGACCGAGAAGTTTTATGTATTTTTATAGCAAATCTCCAAATATTTATAGTATATAGTATTTAATGTCTACCTAGGTAAAAAAAACAACAACAACATAACCTCCTTCATACGCACCAACATACAGACTATTGTTCTCACTGTTAATACATTCCTCTATATAAAAGAAAAAAAAATATATTCAAATATCAGTTTAAAAACCTTATGACGTAATCAATTTGAGTGAAAGAGCACGCCCTAAAAAATATTGTCTTCAAGCACCGGAAATACGCGCATTCAGTGTCGTTAAAAAAAACAACAACACCCCCACCTCCTTTTCAAAAAAATGGAAAGTTACAAAACTATATTTATAACGGTCACTCATCTTGACAATAACACGGGTGACTGAACTCGTTCCGCCTATTGCGTTTTTGACTTTTAAACTCGGTTATACAGAGTCACGGAGAGTGTTGTTATTGCTAGTGACTAAATGTAGTAGGTCTCGATAACACTCTATAGTCATTCACTCGATGATTGGCATTTCTTTTTTCATGTAGAAAATGTTGATTGATTATGTAAATTTTTAGCCTCTTTGATCTATGCTGTCACTTAGGGGGGTGGGGAGAGATCGCTTGACGTCAAAACAGAAATTAGATTTGTGCATCTGTACACTTGACTGTACACTGCACTGTACTCTACTAATGCTATGTTTAAATTAAAAAAAAAACTGATGCCGCTATTGGAAATGCCATTTCACCATTTTCTGTTGCTAAAAATATTTGCAGTTGCTGCTTTAAGTATGGCGTACGATAAATTGTTTTGAAAATAAAATATGTCAATCTTTTTTTTTTTTTTGGCACATATAATTTTTTTAAAAATTTTTTTGCACAAAATCAAAAAGTTTTATTTATTTACTTATTTAGTTTACATGGTGGAAAAAAAAAACCTATAAATAACTAGTTTTTATTGTATCTTGTGTACACAATAATCTTATCTTATCTTTTATAATACAGACGTTACTTCAAAAAAGAAGATGATTACGTCCTACGCGTCATGCATTTAGTCATGCATATTAACCAATGACCTAAATTCTGCCAAGTCACTGGTTTTCCTGGCTAGCTCAGGCAGCCCATTCCATGCTCTAATAGCACTAGGGAAGAAGGAGTATTTGTACAAATTTGTCCTAGCATATGGGACGAGGAATGTGCCTTTATCTTTGTGTCTTTCAGAGTATTTTATTAAATTTTGTTTTTGTATTTGAAGATTATGGTTCAGTGTTTTATGTATGATTGCTACTTTACTTTTGAGTCTTCTATCCCGAAGGCTTTCTAAATTTAGTGATTCTACTAAAGGTGTTACTCTAGTCAAATGTGAATATTCGTTTGTTATAAAGTGTTGAAAAGTTGTTTTTAATAATGTTTGTGAAGGTTTCTGTCCCCCCTTTTAGCTCTACAGAATGTACATTCTAAGCTCATTTGTTTGTAGCCCAACACTATTCGACGTGTAGAAAGCATTAGACCAGTGTTTCTCAAACTGTGTTCCGCGGAACTCTAGTAGTGTTCCGCGAGGTCTACATAGGTGTTCCACGAACTACTGGAATAACTAACTAGTAGGCCACCACGTGAATTAATCTCTCTAAAAAAATTGAATTGAATGTTTTGCCATACTATATCTACCTTACCAGTGACTTTTTAGGTTTTATTTTAGGCATGCTTTACCTATTAAACAACAGACATTTGTAAACGAAGAGCAGATTACTCTTGATAACATTTAGTGCACACCACATAGATGTATCTCCCCTTTTCTTTACGAAACAATTTTTAGGTTTTATTTTAAGCATGCTTACCTATTAAACAACAGACATTTGTAAACAAAGAGCAGATTACTCTTGATAACATTTAGTGTATATCGGAAAGATGTATCTCCCCTTTTCTTTACGAAACAAGACTAATCAATTCACTAATTGGTTAATTTTTGGATGAGTGAAATTGTGCAAAGTTTTTACTGGACACGAGAATTGGTAACTGGGAAAAATTACGTATGCAAGACGTGTGTCAGACAGACAGAGTGAGTTGATGAAAAAAAAAATGTCAAAACTATTCGTTTACTTTCAATCAAGTGTGCAGTGTTTGACACGCCGTGTTTCACTCAATTAAAACGTCGATTACATTTGCAAATGTCAAAACGAGACCTTTTTTATTTCTTAGATTCAAAGAATAAGTACCTCATTGCTTCGATTAGTAGAAAATGATGCAAATTGAAACGATGAGGACACTAAAAAAAAAAAATAGGGGGGGGGGATGCTCTGAAATAGTGTGGCTTCCTGGGGGCGGGTAAGGGAGGTCAATGGAGTCATAGTTTGCTTGGACAAGCCCTGAGATGAAGTCTTTCAAAAAGTCCCGTACTTAGGTCAAGCATGCTTTACTACGAAAAAAAAAATCAAGCTAAATAAAAAAAAATACTTAAAAAAAAACCTCGCTTAAATTAAAGTGAAATTACATCAAATTATTTAGAATCAGTCACAACTGTAGACAGTAGACACTCTTCTGGTCTTGTGACATTTCCACGTCTGCTAGCCTGTATGTTAAAATAGTCCCATGTGCGCTTGCTGGAGGGGGGGGGGTGTAAACCGTTAAATCGCTGCCATATCCTTTATTATTGGAGTGCCTATCTCGTGTGGGCTTTTTGTACATTTTCTATATAAACAATATTAATTAATTAAGAATAATTTTGATTAAATTATTGGTTCATTTCTTATTGATTCATGTGATGTCATCGCCAATGAATAAGTGTGCAAAGTTTCACCTTGATTCTATTGTGGGAAGCAGGAGAAATAACGTGTACAAGATTTTGACCTTACAGACAGGAAAGACAGACAAAGTTGACATAAGCTAGGTTTAAAAAAAAAATACATTAACTAGTACCGCGGTACCCAAACTGTGTTCCGCAGGGCTTAAATGGGTGTTCCGCAATCGACCGAAGGTTCGTCGTTTCTCTTTTTCAATCTGTCTGACTTTGTTCGCTACCTTGGCAACGGCTAACACACATATTGTGAAAATAGTTGCTGATTTAAAATGTGCTACTAGATCACACTCTCTAATAAATTCTATCAATAGCAGGGGAAAGGGGCAGAGAGTATGTGACCAATTAAGCATAAAGTTGCTTAGTCGTAAAGTAAACCAAGGAAAACAAATTGAACAATGTTTTTAACCAAGCCACCAGGGCCGGTCTTAGGCCACTGCAACCTATGCGGGCGCAGTGGGCCCCGCACTTTCGTAGGCCCCGCGCGATGCAAATTCTAGGTGTAAATTATTAAATTAAACTATTTTAACTTATTATTTAAAGATTCCAGGAATTCTCCTAAAATAAAATAAAAAATAAGAAAAAGGCATGAAAATCTGAAATTATTAAAATCTTCTGAAAACTGATACAAATCTCCTAAAAACAGACAAAATTGTCATTTCGGGGTGTCATTCAATATGGAAAACGCCAATCCTATAGCTTTCCTTTAATAAAAATGTAATAATAGGCCGAATTATAACCAAAACAAGAATTTCAAATACTTAATTTACTTTAATAGTCACTGGCATATAAATATAGATCTAAATCTATCTCGACCTCTTAGAAAAAAAAAAGCAATATTTTGCTAGTCGATTTTAAATCTTAAAGGCAAATCTGAATGTTTATCAGCTTTTTGTTGGAAAACTACTATCTACTGTAGATGGTTCGTAAAGTTAATTCGACACTGATTTTGTACTTAGTAAAGTATAAATAAATTGCAAAGACGAATTTATTTTCTAAAACAAAATCTTAATTTTCCCTTATCACAACCCAAATTAGGCCCCGCGCAATCCGTTTCGCATAGGGCCCCGCAGCCTGTAGGACCGGCCCTGACTGAAGTCACTAACATGTTCAGTGTTATTGAATCTACGTCAGTAAACACTTTGAGAGTCCCTGTGTTGAAGTTATGGACGCATATTTCGGCCTTCCAGTTGTAATTAACTCCTGACACCAATGTCAACAAATCTGTTAAGAACTTTAACTGAACTCTTGGGCTCACCAATGTTTTCCCTTTCAGTAAACACCCCAATGACGCCACAGACTCTAGATCTGAAGGTAAACATAGGGCGCGAGAGGGAGCTGAAGAACGGGGGGAGAGGGCCTTGTGGTGGTGCAGAGTTTGCTCTCTCCGTTAACCGCTGACAAAACGCGGGTCGTGTCCTCACATGTTATGTGTGTTACCACGCCCAACCTCTGATTTCTGATTTGCCGTAACAGTAGACTTGAGTAGACTCATTCACAACACACACACACACACACTCAACGACAACAAACTCATACTCATAGTAATTGATACACACATATACCGCCAGTGTTATTTTCTGTCAAAACAGGCAGTTATTTTTAGAATAATTTGAATTGGAGCGGGGGTGGTGGTGGTGGTGGTGGTGTGTGTGGGGGACAATCTCCGTGGTGGTGAAGCACTTAAAGTACCACACTAAGTATTTATCTTCAGTCGCGACAATACCTTCTTGAACTTTCTCTGGAACCTACTTCTGAAATGATTAATCTCCGATATGTGATTGGTTTCTGAACGGCATTTTGTACTTGGTCGAGTAAGATATTGATGTTTCATTATTTCTACTTTATTAATGGCTTATTGATTTAGCTTAACCCTTTACAGATCACATACTGTCCTATTGTCTATAACGTCTTATCTTATCTTATAAATTACAGACGTCCCTTCGAGAAAAAAAAAAAAGAGAAGGTAATTACGTCCTACACGTATCCACGTGCCAGTCTATTCGTGCATGTTAATTAGAAACTTAAAGTCTGATAAGTCGTTGGTTTTCCTGTCTGATTCAGGCAACCCCTTCCATTTTCGGTAAAGCGCTTGACTTCCGAACAGGGGTCTCGGATTCGAATCCTGGTTAAGACTGGCATTTTTTATTTCGGGATATTTGGGCGCCTTTGAGTCCTCCAAGTTCTAATGGGTACCTGACGTTAGTTGGGGAAAGTAAAGCCGGTTGGTCGTTGTGCTGGCCACATGACACCTTCGTTAACCGTGGGCCACAGAAACAGATGACGTTTACATCATCTGCCCTATAGATCGCAAGGTCTGAAAGGGAAACTTTATTTTTATTCCATGCTCTAATGACACTAGGAAAGATAAAGCACTTGTATGGATTTGTCCTTACATATGGAATAAGAAATGTGCCTTTATCTTTGTGCCTTTCTGAGTATTTAATATGTTTTCTTTTTTCTACTTTAAAATTAAAGTTTAGTTGTTTATATATTATTGCTATTTAATAAAGTCTCGAGATTAATTAAGAGAATATCATCTCTCTACCTAACACAGACTGCTCTTATTGATGTATTATTAGAATAATGGGTCAAGTCTGTGCGCGCGGGTGTGTGCAGAGCACTCGGCTACCAAACTGAAACTCTTAGTTTGAATCGTAACCTAAAATCTAACTTTTTATTTAACCATTACATCATTTTATGACTTCTATTTTTTTTACGAAGGAGAAGATCATAGTAGCGTCCTAATAAAGCAATAATTCTCAAACTGTGTTCCGCTGACCCATAGAGTTCGCGAGAAGACCGTAAGGGGTCCGAAGAACGATGAAAATTGAATACGATTAAAATAATTTTTCGCCAAAATAATATGAATAATAATAATAGCCAGAACTGACCCTCATATTAATGTCTCTTAGAAACTAGGCCCTAGATCCTGCTAAAATAGATGTCCAAAACCTGGCCAGTGTCCTAGTACAGGTATAAATTACAATACGTTAGATGTGTCTATAGCCGGGCCGTTGACACCTATTTAGGGCTGGACTTCGGTGTTTCACAATGACAAGAATAAACACACCATGTGTTCACGTGTCGAGTCATAATTGTACCATTCAGCCAATTGTGTTTGAGGAGTGCTAACAGGTCGACTCCAATCCCGGATCGTCACACCTCGATCTAGTCCAGACTGGAATCTAGGTGAAGGTTGCAATGATTATGTACCAGTTGTCCAGTACTGTGTGACAGGGGCGGACTGGCTATATGGGCAAACGGGCAAATGCCCGGTGGGCCGGCACAAAATGGGCCGATCTGGTCGCAACCAAAGAAATGTTTTTTTTTCAATGCAGACAACCTTAAAAAAAAAAGTGACAGCAGTAAGTCACAGATGCCCGAACACGTTTTCTTGTTTTGTTTTTTTTATTAACCTAGAATTTAAAAAAAAAATTCAACAAGAATATAAAAAAATGTACACTATACATTGTACGTATTATCATTTGCAAAACGTTAGACCGTACTTTATGCTATGCTATGGTATGACATGCTATGTGTGTGCCGGTTTATATGGTAATGCCCGGGCCGATTTTGATACCCAGTCCGCCCCTGCTGTGTGACTACAGCTGGTCTTTTCGTAAACCTTGGTTACAAGCCCATTCACGCAGTGACCACTAACCTAGTGACCGGAACTAATTCAACTTTGGGCCCTACTTTACAACAGAATTGTGTTTATAAACAATGGAAATCTGGGTTACACGTAATCTCATCTTGTCTGTTCTTGTTCTTGATCTGTTTTCATATTCTTATTTGATACATTGCGAGAACTCAGATAAACTGATTCCCTGAAACTTAAAAAAAAAATAATTATCAAAATTTTAAATTTATGAATCACAACTCACTAATTGCACCTCGCCTAAAAAATAAAACAGCAAAATAATTTTTAAAAATACGTAAAAGAAAAAAAAAAAAGTTCACAGAAGGGAAAAACTGCACATTTACTGCTGTCCCGAGGACCTTATCATACGGCGGGGCGCAGTCTGGGTGGGATAATGATAATGATAATAAGTGAAAATTAACATTTTGTATTAGAAAATAAATTCGTCTTTGAATTTTATTGAGACTTTACTAAGTACAAAATCACACTCAAAATAACTTTACGAGCCATCTACAGTAGATAGTAGTTTTCCAACAAAAAGCCGATAAACATTCAAATCTGTATTTTAGATTTACTATCGACTAGCAAAATATAACTGTTGTTTTTTTTAAGAGGTCGAGATAGATTTAAATCTATATTTATATGCCTGTGACTATTAAAGTAACTGAACTATATGAACTGCTTGTTTTGGTTAAAATTCGCCACATTATTAAATTGTTATTAAATGAAAGCCGACAATGCCGTTTTTTTTTAAATCTTATCTTATATAATACAGACGTTACTTCAAAAAAGAAGATGATTACGTCCTACGCGTCATGCATTTAGTCATGCATATTAACCAATGACTTAAATTCTGCCAAGTCATTTGTTTTCCTGGCTGGCTCAGGCAACCCATTCCATGCTCTAATAGCACTAGGGAAGAAGGAGTATTTGTACAAATTTGTCCTAGCATGAGTACGAATGGTGTTTTCCATTTTGAATGACTCCCGAAAATACAATTTTCTCTGTTTTTAAGGCGATTTGTATCAGTTTTCAGAAGATTTTAACAAGTTCAGGAAATTTTCATAACTTTTTCGTATATTTTGCAATTTCAGGAACCCTTTAATAATAAGTTAAAATGGTTTATTTTAATAATTTACACTTCGAATTTGAAAGTGCCTATAAAAGTGCGGGGCCCACTGCGGCCGCAAAGGTTGCAGTGGCCTAAGACCGGCGCTGGGCCTCGCAAGGCCCCCGCATACAATATTCATCCGGTACCCAAACTAGGTTACTGCCAAGGCCTCTTATGCGAAAGTTCAACCTCTGGGTGTAATGAGCAATAGTCAGATATAAATATTATCAACTGAACACTGACGTGTTACTGTAATATGTTTAGCTAATCAAATCTTTATCATTACAATCTTAATGAGCAAAAAACGCATTCATTAGCAATATGTAAGTCTGCCGCAGAAAGAACATGGCGTGTTGCCCAGAGATAGGGCACACTATTTGGCACTATGACATACGACGTGTCACGATATGTGACACGTGAACTAAATAACAAGTGACAATGAAGAAGATAACACATGTAATAATGTTTTGACATTTTGATATGGGCATTTCTCTTCTGTCAACACGTCTCTTGCGTCTACACACAACAGGCACGCACACACACACACACATTCGCATAATCTATTATTGTGTGTTATTTCATGACATATCAGTGACGTCATGGGGCAGTCTTGTTCCCACTTTCCTGACATAACTGTATAGAGATGTCATTTTTATATACCATTTATTTTATGGAGATGTCATTTTTATATACCATTTATTTTAACCTGGGAAAAAATAGATACAGTATAAATTATGTAGTAAATCAGATTATATTCAAATACCCCTGTACCAAATTTAGGACTGTCAGTCTTGTCCTTTCACCTATTCCTAAGTATGTTAGACAATCTACTAGCAACAAAAGTTTTGTCGACCGTCTTTCTCCATTCCCATCTGTCTTTTGCCTTGAATAGAACCTCTTTCAATGGCAGACCCCTCCACTCTTTTATGTTATCTTCCCATCGCTTTCTCTGTCTGCCTCTTCTTCTTTTCCTGGTACTGTTCCCTGAAGGAAGGTCTTTGCGAGCCCCGAAGACCTTGTAATATGGCCATAGAGTTTTAGTTTGCGTATTATTGCAAAAGTTAGCAGGTCATCGTGGGTCCAATCGCTATAGTAACCCTGTCTCTAATCTCTTGGTTTATCTACTATACCAAAATCAAGTCCATACTACTAACAATCTATTGTTAATAGGACTATACAACTATCTAGTTTAATCCATTGAACCACAGGACGGTAGGACCAGGAGATGTATCTGATGAAGGTCTCGTCTGGAGTATTATTTTTTACAGTTATTCCCCTTGCAGCAGTAAATCTTTGTATATTTTTCACCAAAATCAAGGACTATGTAACTACCCATCTGTCGTTGTGCTGGCCACAAGACACCAGCGTTAACGGTTAATCATTTAAACATGAAATTTCCACCGTCTGCTCGTATATCGTCTGGTCTGAAAGGGGGCAGTACTGTATTGAGTCAACTACTAGTTCTATTGTGACCTGAGGGGGGCTTTAGGGTAGCAACTGTAAATACAAGCCTCCAGCCTATATAGTGTTATTAAAATAGATTTTGCTAACACTATAACATAACGCACGAACGCATTCACTTTTCTGACTTCTTTTACTTTCTAGTCTATTAAATAGAGTACAGGTAAATTATCCCTCTCAGACTTTGCGATCTATGTGGCAGATGATGTAAAGGTCGCTTGTTTCTGTTGGTCAAGGTTAAACGAGGGTGTCACGTGGCCAGCACAACGACCAACCGCATTTATTCTTTCCCCGACTAATGTCAGGTACCCATTAGAGCTGGGTGGACTCGGAGGCGCCCTAAGGATTCCGAAATTAAAAATCACAGACTTCACCAGGATTTGAACTCGGGATCTCCAGTTCGGAAGCCAAGCGTTTTACCACTCAGCCTTTTACTGCGCTATTAAAATAGAGAGAGGGGGAGAGAGAGGGAGAGAGGGAGAGAGCTTTACTTTCTCCGTCTACACAAAGTGTTGAAAGACAAAATCAATAAGTCTTAATTGGTATCGCAGAGTTCTCCACCTTAAGTTTCTCGGTTGAACTGGGTTTTCTCAAGCGCTTAGGGAAAACGAAAAAAAATGATTGGTCTGCACTGATTATCTGCATAAGAAATCGAATTCTATATCGATCTATAGCTTACTTGATTTTTCAATAGTATAAACATCGATAATGAAATCACAGCCAGAAATCAGACTTGTCTGTGTCTGTCGTCTATTTGTCTGCCTGCGAATACATGATCACACAGTTCAAACGCCAAAAGTTCGCTATGACCTTGTCAGAAGCGGCCTTAGGGGGATGGTGAGTGGTAAAACCGCCCCCAGGCACGGCGCCTTATGGGCCCAGCGATAGCCGAAATTATTACCTAATTTGTGGATTTTTCATGCCAAATGTTTCTGAATCATTAGTTACGTTGATTAAAGGACACTTCGTGGCTGCTGGTCGTGCGGTATGTGCGCTGGACTGTCGTTCGGTGGCTGCTGGTCGTGTGGTATGCGCGCTGGACTGTCGTTCGGTCGTCTCGATGGTCCCGGGTTTCTACCTTGCCCGCTGCCATCCCCCGTCTTCCTGCGGGAGGTTTAGACTAGGATGTAGATCAGTGATTCCCAAAGTGGTCTATATAGACCCCCAGGGGTCTATGAAGAGTTCCAAGGGGTCTACCAAAGTAAAAAAATAAATTGGGGGTCTATGAGATGTCCATGGGGGTCTACGAAAATGGATTTTATTTAAGCAGGTCGTGACTTTAATTTTTAACATCTCATCAATGTAATTATTTCATACACTAGATTTGTACCTTAGTTAATCCTTTCAATATTTATCCTGTTTTTTCAAACGAACAATTGCTATATTTGATTTCAATACTTATCTAAAGAGCTTAATTTTGTCTAAAAGAAAAAAAATTGCTTAATTTTTTTTCTACATGTATCAAAAAGAAATGTAGATTATACAGCATTGGTATTTAAAATTGGGATTCATTTCTTCCTTGTCAAACAAGCGGTTGCCAATTAATTGCCTTTTTTTATGACGATATGAAACTAATTACGCTGGAGGATCATTTGAGACGATGCCAACCTGATAAAAAGATAAAGGTTTGAAAAACTTTCGAACTCTCAAAGATAAAGTTCGGAATAGACCCACAAAATCTCTCTTCAACATCGTATAGAGAAGATGATATTTTGTGAGCGTCATAAAAGATCTAACTTAAAGCCAAATACGGAAAACACTATAGATAAAACAATGGTTTCACCAGCTGTTACAGTAGATTTAAAAACTGTTTTACACAAACGTAGCCTACATCTACTATTAAACAAATTTCTTTAAGCAACAAAACAGTACGCACATCGGTGGTATGAGTTATAACAAAAGCGGCGTCGCAAGCTCTGACAGGGCGTAGCGCTGTGTGCTGCATACTACCTAAGGGTCCTCGGCTCCTTATTTTTCCTCGGGGTTGACCCACGACACAGTTCCCATGTTTGGGTATAGCTGCAAGGCAGCAGAGGTTTGAATTCAGTTTCCCCCCTGAGTGAGTTACAAGCACAAAGCTTACTGGTTTAGACGCCAGTTAATTTGCCCCTTCTCCTGTTTGAAAAAAAACCAGTTCCTCGGACCCAATATTTGAGTCAGACGCGAAAGATGAAGAAATACACAACAAACCGCTCTTTACGAAAACTTTTACAGTGATACTTAAGGCCAAGTAGCGCTATATAAAAGCCATAATTAATAATAATATTGTTATAAACCTGGTGGTGGCACAGATGGGGGTAGTGGTGTGAGTGTAGTCAGCCGACGCAAATCGCCCCAGGCCAGCGCTAGACGAGCGGTCAACCGTGACGAGTTACGACGATCGGCCGAGACGAGTTAACAACATGAAGGTTCGAGTAGGATCGGCGTCGTGAACAGAGCTCAGGAGCGTCCCAGAATGGTCGAGCGACGTTCTGTCCGGTTCTAGAAGGCCAGTAGGGACCCTATTTAAAGAGCGGAGGTGTCGCAGTCAAGACGGTTCAGAAAGCAGGTTCACGACAGGAGTTCAGAACACGGTCGACTACAGCACAGTTCAGCGGTGTGGTTCTGTACGGAGCATTACGACGGTTCAGTGCGGAGTACTGTCAAGTACAGTTGAGACGAACGGCGTCTTGATCTTGGTCTGTGATCGAGTCCGACACAACGAGCCCAAGTGTGTGAAGTCAGTCCCGAACTGTTGAACCCAGTGCAAGCCCGGAACGAGACGGAGAGGCCAGTGCAAGACTTGATACGGCGGAACGGTGTTATCGGAGAGATATTTGTTATCGCAGAGCTATTTGTACTGTTCTACGTGCTGCCAATTGTACAGTATTGGCTGTTATTTATGGACATTAAACCTTTACGTTATTTTGGAGCCCTGACTTGTCAAGTTCTTTAAGTTGGTGGTGTATGGTGCAGTTTGCAGAGAGCCTGGATAGTGAGATTCGTAACACTGGTGTCAGAAGTGGGATAGGATCGGAATCGGATTGGATCGGATCTACTATGGCTCGTCTGAAACTGCTGTACGAACTTGAAGTTATAGAACTGAAGCGAGAGCTACGTGATCGAGGGCTGAAGACAAGTGGAAACAAAGAAACCTTACAAGCACGCCTCCGGGAAGACATAATGGAAGAAGAGGAAGATCCAGACACGTATCTTTTTCAAGTAGAACCAGATATGGAGGAACTCTTGAGCTCAATGCTAGGAAACACCAATTCCAAGATAGATGCCATGGACACCAAGGTTGATGCCAAGATAGATGTCCTGGCCTCAGGAATCAAAACCGAGTTAGTGGCTTTGAACCAACGCATACCTGCTGTGGAGGAGAGAATCGCCAATACTGATGTTTGTCCAGATGACAAAACCAGTGAGAGGAGCCTTGGTGGTGATCATGAGAACCCATTGAAACCTGACGAAGCCGTTGAGAGACATATGCAAGTCGAGAGATACCAGCCAGGTCCGGACCTAACAGACGTTGGTCCAGCTGCCAAGACTGGAGATGAAAGTCCTGATGGTGGTGAAGAGAATCCAAGGAAGCTTGACATTGAAGTTGATGGACATTCGCACGATGAAAGTCATCGACCAGGTCTGAAACCAACAGGCGATTGTCCCGATACTGAGACGAGAGAGAGAGGTCCTGATGGTGGTGAAGAAAGCCGAATGGAGCCTGAAGCCGAAGACGAGGGACCTTTGCACGAGGAGTGTTACCAACCTGCCCCACAAGCATGCCCTCCAGACAAGGCTGGAGATGATGACCTGTCCCACAATTCCCTGTCCTGTGGATTTGAAGCCTATCCCAGTCCTTCTTCGCAAAGCCCTATGAAGCCACCTCTTTGGTCAACAATCTTGGTAATCCCTGCCCTTACATCCTATACCTCTCCATGTGTCAAGTGGCTGTCCTCAGTACCGACCGACAAGAGAGCGATGCAACCACAACGTCACTGCAACAAGAGGACGATCAACTGGAGGAAAAGAAGAAGGCGGCGTTTGCGTAGTCCAACGTGCATTGTGATTCTACCAAGAAATAACTGCAGCCACATGAAGACCAACTGGCGGAGAAGAAGAAGGCTACTTTTGTTGAGTGCAACATGGATGACGATGCGACAACGACATCGATGCAACCAGATGAAGGCTAACTGGAGGAGAAGAAGAAAACGTTTTCTGAATTCAACGTGGATGGCGATGCACGCAAGACGTCCATGCAACCAGGTGAAGGCCAATTGGAGGAGAAGAAGGAAGCGACCATTGCTGACTGCAACATGGATGGCTCCATCAAGCTCAAGAGGCAAGCCAACTGCCACTGATCGACCCCCGCCTGCAGCGATGAAACTTTACAGACAATGTCATGATGTTGATTCTGTCCGGGACGGACAGATCTAAGGAGGGGGCAGTGTTATAAACCTGGTGGTGGCACAGATGGGGGTAGTGGTGTGAGTGTAGTCAGCCGACGCAAATCGCCCCAGGCCAGCGCTAGACGAGCGGTCAACCGTGACGAGTTACGACGATCGGCCGAGACGAGTTAACAACATGAAGGTTCGAGTAGGATCGGCGTCGTGAACAGAGCTCAGGAGCGTCCCAGAATGGTCGAGCGACGTTCTGTCCGGTTCTAGAAGGCCAGTAGGGACCCTATTTAAAGAGCGGAGGTGTCGCAGTCAAGACGGTTCAGAAAGCAGGTTCACGACAGGAGTTCAGAACACGGTCGACTACAGCACAGTTCAGCGGTGTGGTTCTGTACGGAGCATTACGACGGTTCAGTGCGGAGTACTGTCAAGTACAGTTGAGACGAACGGCGTCTTGATCTTGGTCTGTGATCGAGTCCGACACAACGAGCCCAAGTGTGTGAAGTCAGTCCCGAACTGTTGAACCCAGTGCAAGCCCGGAACGAGACGGAGAGGCCAGTGCAAGACTTGATACGGCGGAACGGTGTTATCGGAGAGATATTTGTTATCGCAGAGCTATTTGTACTGTTCTACGTGCTGCCAATTGTACAGTATTGGCTGTTATTTATGGACATTAAACCTTTACGTTATTTTGGAGCCCTGACTTGTCAAGTTCTTTAAGTTGGTGGTGTATGGTGCAGTTTGCAGAGAGCCTGGATAGTGAGATTCGTAACAATATTAGTTAATTAATTAATTAATATTTATGGTTTAAAGAACTACTTCATAGGAAAAAAACATTCCGATATGAAACATAATATCCGTAGCAACAGATGATGAACTTACAAAAACAACAACAACACACATTTCCAGTGTGTTTGGTGGTTCTAGTTATAAATATTGTTATTTTAATTGGTATAAATTTGAATTGTATATCGATAACAAATATAGATCTCTTTAACTTACTAAGTAGCTTTAAATTACTTATTTACTCTTCGACTCACTACAGTTTAAAAATTACTAAGAAAATGGACAATTGCAAAAATGCAGTTAAGCAGGGGGTCTACCAAAAAAAAAACACAAAACATGACAAGGGGTCTATGAGACAAAAAAGTTTGGGAACCACTGATGTAGATAATCCTCTAGTTCTAAGGAACAATGGAAACATGTCAAACCAACAAGCTAAGTAAGTAGGTGTTGTGGCCAGGCGTTGTCTTATAGAACCAGATGGATAGAGAACTAAACCGATGTGGGCATAGTATACTTTAAATTCTAGAATTTGAAATATAAACTTCGTTTGAGAACAAAACTAAATAAAACTTTTATTACAATATAGACAATTTCATTTTGAGGTGAAAATGAACTAAATGAAGAGGACTTTGGTCATAAAATGAAATGGTATTTAAACAAAATCTTACATACTACAAACACACGTCAGTGCACTCTGGCCTCCTGGAGTCGTCTCCCGTTCGTAACATGGATTATGACAGAGCCGCTAATCTTGCATCATTCTACAAGACTCACAAGTAATGCTTCCTTTCTTCATTACCTAGGAAACACACACACACACACACTTTAACAGTAGGCTACATGCTCCTAATATAATGCAAAACAGGAAAAGGCGACGCTAAACGTTTGGTAACACATCGCCTTCGTTGCGCTAACTTACATGTGTACCTTTTTTATAACAATCATTTTCTGTTTAATATGAGTTTGTGCACAACTCTTTTATTATGTTTCTAAAGTTGCACTTTGCTATACCCATTTTTAAAATTAAATCGTTTATATTTGGTGAAATTGAAGTACTCATATAAGCCTCTTCTCTAAAAATTGCTTGGTTATAATTTGCTTGATAAATTAATCACGTGTTCATATTTACTTCATACCTGGTCGTAATTTGGTCGATATATACTGCATTCATTAATCTTCGGACTCGAAGACAAGCCGTATTATTATTATTATTATTAAGTGTAAATTGAGAAATACATATTGACTACGAATAAGAGAAAAAGTGTAAGAGAAAGACAGAAAAAAAAAAGAAAAGACAGGAACATAATAATAGAACATGTACTGCTCAGTGATAAGGAAAATATAATAACTAATTACTTTCAGTTTCATGTGAATTTCATTTTGTTTTAAACTAGTTTTATATTTTAAGGCAGACTGACCATTCTAAAGACTATTCTATTTCTCTTGTTTTTTTTTTTGTTTTTTTTTTCCAGATTTGAAACCATGTAATGACACAATGCTGCTGACAAATCCTCGTATTCAGTTTCAATCACCAACAGCTAAACAAGACATAAGATCTCTCTCTAAGAATTAAACCATATTGGTTTTACTAATTACAGAAGCCAGCGATGTCCCCCACGGCCGATTCTTCATTCTATAAATCTGATAACACCGCGGCATACCACCTGCCCCCAATACGCAGAAACAACTATACCAGTGCAGGGGAGATGCCCACCTCCGCAACGCCCCTCGGTGCCAGTCTGATGGAGTCCAACCTCTCTCTCGCCAGGCAGAGGTCTCAGCTGGGAAGCGGACCTGTGCGGGACGCTTTCCCCGCCTCGGCGTCCGTGTCGCTGCCGACCTCCACCACCGCCCTAGATTACCTGCTCCACTACCACACGACACGGGGCGGCGAGGGCTCGGACAGAAGCGCCAGGCACTTCGACAGCTGGGAGCGCGCGTTCAGGTCTGAAGGTTCTCTTGGAGTCAGCGGCGGACGATGGAATGACCCAGAAATGACCAAGACGCTTTCCGCAACGGACGCCGACGAGCGAAGGCGCACTTTCGGCGCCAAGGAGCATAATCATATATCCAGGCAGTTTTTCCACAAGGAACCATGCCTGTATACTCACAGGATGTTCCAGATGGCGGCCAAGATTTTCTCAGTTCTAAAAATAAGCAACGAGAGAGATGAAGAGATGAAATCTATGAGAAAACGGCGCGGCTTGGACGTGCTGGACAATGACACAATTCCAGACATGGAGTTTAAAGATATGCAAGAACAGATCAAAACTTTTGAACTGACTTTTGCCGCATTGAAATGTAAGTCTTTGAAGTACTTTTCAGTCAAAACTTTTCTTCATTTTGTAAAACAAACAAAAAATGTAATCATTTAGTTAAACTTAGAATGACTATCTTTAAGTGACCATCTTTGAATGATTATCTTTGAATGACTATCTTTCAATGACTATCTTTCAATGACTATCTTTCAATGACTATCTTTCAATGATTATCTTTGAATGGCTATCTTTGAGTGTAGTTTTTTTTTCTTTGTTTTAAATGATCGTCTTTAGAGAGGAAGGCTTAAGCGCTTGGCTTCTGAACCGGGGGTCCTGGGTTTGAATCTCGGTGAAGACTGGGATTTTGAAATTCGGGATTTTTAGGGCGCCCCTGAATCAACCCAGTTCTAATGGGTACCTGACTTTAGTTGGGGAAAGTAAAGGCGGTTGGTCGTTGTGCTGGCCCCATGACACCCTGCTCGTTAACCGTCGGGCAAAGAAACAGATGACCTTAACATCATCTGCCCCATAGATCGCAAGGTCTTGAAAGGGAATTTTACTTTTTTTTTATCTTTGAGTCACCATCTTTGAGTCACCATCTTTGAGTCACCATCTTTGAAAGACTATCTTTGAATGTTTTTCTTTGATTGACCATCTTTGAATGTTTTTCTTTGATTGGCCATCTTTGAATGACCATGCTTCTATGGCCATCTTTGAATGACGATCTTTAAGTGACAAATCTTTGAATGACCATCGAATGACTTCATTGAATGATTATATTTGAGTGCCCTTTGACACATTAAACCATCTTATAGTTAAATTGCTTCGGTGACACTGAGGGATGTGTACTGTCGTGAGATGTGTGATGTGTACTGCCGTGAGGTGTGTGTCACTGAGGGATGTGTACTGTCGTGAGATGTGTGATGTGTACTGTCGTGAGATGTGTGATGTGTACTGTCGTGAGATGTGAGATGTGTACTGTCGTGAGATGTGAGATGTGTACTGTCGTGAGATGTGTGGTGTGTACTGTCGTGAGATGTGTGATGTGTACTACCGCGAGATGTGTACTTTTGGTTCGTGACACCATTTAAAAGTAAGATGTGCCGATGTGCCAAAATATCAAATATATCAAATATTGAAAGTAAGAAAGTGACTCTAACTTAAACTTCCTCTCTCACAAGGGTAGCGGGTAGACCAGTGGCGCAGCTAGGGGGGAGAATTTGAGGGGGCGGCCCCAAATGAGTGTTTTTTTCACATTAAAAATTAAATATTACGCTAAATGCAGGGGCCCTTAGAGAGGTCAAGACCCCGGACCCCCAAACGATGGTAAATTCCTACCTACGCCCCTGGGGTAGAACAACCAAAAACTGTGGTAGAATAAATCTACTGATATTGAAAGTTCAGATTTTTTAAAATCATAAATCACTGGGCCAAAAAAAAAAGGCATTATTTAAAAAAAATAAAATAATTTAACTCTCAGAGTCAATAGTCATAACATTATTTTTAAAAAATAAAAAAATTGAATTTAACTGTCAGAGTCAATAGTCATAACATTTTCAAACACCAGATCTAATAGGATTCTTTTTTTTTTTTTATTAAGATACCTATTAAGATTTTAAAATTTGTAAGTAGAAAGGACGCTGAGAGAATTAAAGACATTTGCATTTAATTTAATTTTATTTTTTTTTACTAAATCTATACCTGTATATCTAGACCAAATGATGTTTAGATTTACTTTTTGTTTTTCATAGTTAGAGCTTTTGTTTCTTCTGCAAACTTCTTATCTTATATAATACAGACGTTACTTCAAAAAAGAAGATGATTACGTCCTATGCGTCATCATGCATTTAGTCATGCATATTAACCAATGACTTAAACTCTGCCAAGTCAATGGTTTTCCTGGCTAGATCAGGCAACCCATTCCATGCTCTAATAGCGCCAGGGAAGAAAGAGCATTTGTACAAATTTGTCCTAGCATATGGGATGAGGAATGTGCCTTTATCTTTGTGTCTTTCAGAGTATTTTATTAAATTTTGTTTTTGTATTTGAAGATTATGGTTCAGTGTTTTATGTATAATTGCTACTTTACTTTTGCGTCTTCTGTCCTGAAGGCTTTCTAAATTTAGTGGTTTTACTATAGGTGTTACTCTGGATTTATGGAAGTTATTCATATTCACGGCCGGTCCTACAGCTTGCGGGGCCCTATGCGAAACTGATTGCGCGGGGCGGCCTATTCGGGTTGTGATAAGGATAATAAGTGAAAAATAAGATTTTGTATTAGAAAATAAATTAGTCTTTGCATTATATTCATACTTTACTAAGTACAAAATCACTGTCAAATTAGCTTTATGAGCCATCTACATTAGATAGTGAACATTCAGATCTGCCTTTTAGATTTACCATCGACTAGCAAAATATTGCTTTTGTTTTTTTTTTTTTTAAGAGGTCGAGATAGATTTAGATCTATATTTGTATGCCAGTGACTATTAAAGTAAATGAAGTATTTGAACTGCTTGTTTTGATTAAAATTATTAAATTTTTATTAAATAAAAGCTGGCAATGCCGTTTTTTTTTTATGAGTAGGAATGGTGTTTTCCATCTTGAATGACACCCGTAAAGACAATTTTGCCTGTTTTAAGGCGATTTGTATAAGTTTTCAGAAGATTATAATAAGTTCAGAAGATTTTCATGACTTTTTCGTATATTTTGCAATTTCAGGATAATTCCAGAAACCCTTTAATATAAAGTTAAAATGGTTTATTTTAATAAATTACACCTAGAATTTGCGCGGGGCCTATGAAAGTGCGTGGTCCACTTCGGCCGCATAGGCTGCAGTGGCCTAAGACCGGCCCTGTTCCTATTTATACAAGCATTTCAAAGACGTTTTAAATCTATATTTTTAAACTAAAAAGTAAACCTATGTGTAGTGTTAAATCTCCCAATCGTAACATAACTTCATTATTGCCACTTCCTATTCATCTGTTTTTTGTATAGAGGAACTAAACCAGACCGTATAAATTCACCGCTGAGTGTCAACGTTCAATCACGGTCCATTGTAAACTTTCAATGATTGCATTCGGCCATTTTGCTTAGCACTTACCTATGTGTCATGCAAACTAAAGCTTCCAGGTGCTTGAAGAGAGAGTTAAACTGTGTGACTTGGAACTGTAAGCCGCCCAGCACTTCATAAAGTTGAAGACACACGACCTTACGTCATTGCCTGAGACTAAACCTTGGAGACGGACCGCTAACATTGGCACACAATAAAAGAGCAAGGGGTTATGTCAACAGGCGCTACCCGCCGTTCGTTTATTTTATGGGGCGACGCTTCTCCCACTAAGTGGCGACACTTAATTGTTAATTCTGTTTTGGCTGAAGTTGGCCCCTCTTGTTGGGGAACGCAAACATAGAGTTCATGGCTTCACGCCCCTGGTCGGTACCATATATAATGACCGTATAGTAGAGTCTATAGACCAGTGTTGCCCAACCTGATTCAACCTGAGGGCCATTTTAATTTCCGACACTCGTGGCGCGGGCCACATGAAGGAAAATGTACAAAACGAAATGACATTGCCTTGAAACACTTTTATTAGAAACTTGTGGATCTAGTATTTACATTAATTAATGGGAAACTGGCTTCATTTGTCTACTTAAAATGTGAGAAATATTATAGATAGCTTTAACAACGACTCATTTTCTTGTCTCTTTTTGTTAAATATTCCCATCGATCCTCCAATCCTTAGACGTAGTTTAGCAATCGCTGCTCAAACCAAGAATGCCGTCATATTTGTTTTATAGTGCTATTTATATTTTGCTGTTTTGTTTGTTTAAAGTCACGTTTTCCAAAACAAACATGTTTGCTTGTTATCATGTTGCAAGTAAAGATCCGTTCACTTGTCCTGGTAGGCTCGAAATATCCAATTGTAGTTTCTTCGGCTCTCCCATTTCATAAACGTACAGATGTTCAATGTCATGGTACTAGTCCATCCATCCCTTCATCCATCCCAGTGACGTTACAGCCCATGGAGGGCTCTGGCCTGCTTTAACACATCCTTCCATTCAGATCTCTCCTGGGCCTTTCGTCTCCACGCCCTAATTCCAAGCTGTTGCAGATCTGCTTCCACATCATCATGGTACTAGTCCATCACAGAAAAAGTGAGGGCCCTAACATAGGTAAAGATATATTTTTCAACCTTTTTTGGGGGAGTGAAGGGGGATATTTTGCATTTTGTACAGACGTTTCGTGGGCCGGATGAAACCACTTCGCGGGCCGGATATGGCCCGTGGGCCGTATTTTGAGCATCACTGCTATAGACGATTGTTTTTTTTTAATGTTTGTTTGTTTTTTTGACGTCTGCAGAGTGTCAATCAAGGGTCGAGCTTGCGCCCCTCTTTGACCCTTGACCCATGAACCTTTACCCATGACCTAAGGGTAAGATATTATACATGTTATTCCCCTCATGTTGGGGAACGCAAACATTGAGTTCATGTAACTGCTTCACGCCCCTGGTCGGTGCCATATATAATGACCCTATAGAGTCTATGGACGATTGTTTATTTATTTTTTTAATGTTTTTTTTTGGACGTCTGGAGAGTGTCAATCAAGGGTCGAGCTTGCGCCCCTTTATGACCCTTGACCCATGAACCATTACCCATGACCTAAGGGTAAGATATTATTCATGAGGCCAGGAATGTGAGAGTGCGTCTTCGGCGCCGGACACGGACCCATCTGTCCGTGTCTGCAGCCTAGGAGAGAGACGCCATAATGGACCTCCTTCACCAATCGTAAACAAACAACATTTAGTCACGTGATCTTATTGACAAAACAACGAGAAAAAAAAAACTGTCACGTGACAATCATCATGAACTAAACATGAGATCGTAAATTATATAGAAGAGATAGAGCTCCACGTGGCTAAATGTTGTTTGTTTACGGTTGGCGAAGGAGGTCCAATGTTTGTCTTTCGTTTCATAGTCCAGCAAATATTCGAGTTGAGTAGCTCCTCCCACGCCTGTCCTCAAGATGAGGCAGCTCTTATCTGTTTTCTTTGAGGCGCAAAATTATTTTTATTAGAGACCTTCTATCACCTCGCTCTGTCTGACTGTCTGGTTAAAAATTTGGAGTCGTTATTTCTCCGACACACACTATCTGGTTGGTTATTTTTTTTTTTTTACCTGACAACCACAAGAATCAATTAAAAAAAATTAACCAATGAGTAATTGGTAATTAATTATTTGGTTTCCCAAACAAGGGAAAAAAATAGTACTTGACTGAAATGGTGGTATAAGCTGAATTAGTACCCTTTATAGGTCGCCGCTTCAATGTAATTTTAGAACAAACAATAGATAACTATACAATCTTCTATTTTCATAGGCACTTCACTAGCAGAGTGGTTAGGATGTCGACTTGGGGAAGTTCAAATACAGGTCGTTCCCTCCCTTTTTTTCCAAAAATATAAACCCTTTAAAATAGCAAATATGGTAAAAATTCACCCAGATACCCATTTCTTTCTCTCCCCTCCCCCCCTCCATTTTCCCAACTTGTCCAGATAAGTGATAGAACAAGACGCGTAAGATAATAAGACGTCATTATCTTTCTGTTTTGACGGAGCGTCTGTAATGCCTAAGACAAGACTTTAAGATGTTACAGTTTATCTCACTACTCTATCTTACACTATCCTGTAGTTTATCTCACCCCGTCTTATATCTCAACGCTTATCTCACTGATTACATACCATCTCACTCTTGGAGGCGCAGTGGCTGAGTGGTGTCCTCGGTTCGAATCCTGGTGAACATTGGGAGTTTAAATTTCGGGATCTTCTGAGTCCACCCAGCTCTAATGAGAACCTGACATAAATTGTGGAAAGAGCAAAGGCGGTTGGTCGTTGTGCTGGCCACATGACACCCTCGTTAATCGTGGGCGACAGAAACAGATGACCTTTACATCATCTGACCCATAGATCCCATAGACCTCAATGTCTGAAAGGGGACTTAACTTTTCTTTTTATCTCACTCTTGTATCAGTTTTATCTCCCTCTTCTTGACATCTACTATTCCTCTGCTTTGCGTGTGACCTGATTAGTCTGGTCTTAGTCTATAAGTTAAAAACCCATCTGTCACGTTTTTGTGAATGGCATGACGTCAGACAGGACTAAAGTGGCGTTCAGTGTGAACCAATTCATAGCTTTCTCTTAGGTCTATTCTGCTTCATTTGGCTCTTCCGCTGCCCTCTCCCGTGTCGTCGAATCAAGAGTAACCAGAGTGACCGTTCTTGCTTTACCTCGTTTTGACTCAAGGCCGACATATCACTACGTCTGCTATGGCTAATTTCAATACTTTGGCCTAAAGAGATCAAAATGCTAGAAATATCAGGCTTAACTTTTTTTTTTTTATTTAAGAAAATATTTTTTTTAACTTACTAATTCAAATCAATGTTATTTTTCGTATTACATTGTACTAATAATTTTTTTAGATATCTATCTGTTGGACCGTTCATACACCCACGACTGATTATTCGCTATGTCTTTGTTTTCTAAACCCTCTCGCCCCACCTCCAAGTTATAGAGAATGTGTGTGTGTTTGCATTAGTTGATGAACTCCAGGTAAGTCAAAGTTCCCCTTTCACAACGACCGCCCTCACTTTTCCCCAATTGTCGTCAGTTACCCATTAGAGCTGGATGGACTCGGGGCGCCGTAATGATCCCGAAATTCTAAATCCAAATCTCGTTACCCCTCGTTTCGGAAGTCAAGCGTTTAACCACTCGGCCACCGCGCCTTCCAATGTAACCATACGTAAGACTAGAGGGCAGATGGCTTTATAAGAAGTGTGAACGCCTGATGAAATGGAGTCCGAGACCGAGAGAAAGAAGGGCAGGTGTTTGAAGGAAGTGATTTTCTGTTTCACACCTCACCTCACCTATCCCTTAGTCTGTTGGACCGCTGGGGCATCACACAAGATCTGTTGACCGTCTTTCTCCATCCCTGTCTTTTGCCTTTGATAGAATCTCTTTTAATCACAGGCCCGACCATCTCTTTGATGTTGTCTTCCCGTCGCTTTCTCTGTCTGCCTCTTCCTCTTTTTGTCCTGGTACTGTTCCCCGAAGGAAGGTCTTTGCCACCCAGGTTTACATTGTTCAAAATCATATTATTTCACTTGTGGTTTACATAAATCTGCATTGGAGTAGTCAATAAAATTTAAACTCAATTTTTTATTTTAAAGTTGTTTTTCTCACGTTTTATTCATGCTCTGCATTAAAGTCTAGTTCAGTGAAATACAGCCCGCGGGGACGTGGTCCCATCCGGCCCGCCAAAACGTCGGCACAAAGTGAAGAAAATCCCCCCTCCAAAAAAAAAAATAAGGTTGAAAAATGTATCTTCACCTACTTTAGGGCTCTCATATTTTTTCTGAATGGACTGATACCATAACCTTTAACATTGCGTTTATGAACAGGGACTTTGAATGTAGAATCTACCAGGAAATGTTGGCGGATCTTTACTTTTTATGAACATGACACTAAGCCAACATCTTTGTTTTATAAAGAAAGTGTGACTGTTTAAAAAAAAACAACAACATATACATCGACCTTATAAAATAAATATGGGGCATCCTTGGTTTGAACTACGATTAAAAGATTGATTAACTACAACTAGAGATTGGAGGATTGATGGGAATATTCCACAAAAAGAAACAAGAAAATGTGTCGGTTTTAAAGGCACCCACACTGCTGCAAACATTTTAAGTAGAGAAATGAAGCTATTTTCTGACGCTTAAAAAATTATAATCGTCAAATATCACATGAATGTATTACTAAATCTAGGGGGTTCTGGTAAAATAGTTTTAGAACAGTTCATTTAATTTTGTAACTTTTCGGTCATGTGGCCCGTGAGACGAGTGTTGGAAAATTAAATGGCCCGCAGGTCGAATTTGGTTGGGCATCACTGGTCTATTTTGTCTACCTGTCTGGAGCTACAACCCCCCACGACCGTATTTTCTTCTCCCCCCACCAGAGTCTCTCTCCATCGTTTCACATCAGATCTATTGCGTCATTTCAATTGAATGATAACTCAACTCTCTCCGAATGAACGATACCATCGTTGATTTGACCCCAATAAATTATTTTAGAAAGTATAATTTGTGTTATATAAGAAAAGCATGCATTATCCTATAAATCTATACCAAAACTAACGTTTTCTGATTACGAACAAAAATGTTATTGAGGTATAATCATAACAGGGTAGAATGTATAAATGTGAACAATGAACAATTCTGTCACAATATTGAAAAATAATTACGGAGATAAAGAGTTAATGTTCACTTTAAACCAGCGTTTCTCAAACTTTTAATAGAGAAAAAAAAAATCCACGCTCGCGTCGTGTCAGAGCTGCGCCTTCGACATTGGGGTCACGGAGGTCACGGTCAGAGGCCGCGCTGCAAGCTCTCAGCGAAGTCCTAGCTAGGCGGGTCTCCGGCGCCAAACCTTTCCTTCATTATGAGCATTTAGTAGCGATTCTCCAGGCGTCTACTAAGCTCTGTTTCTCTTAGTAAGAGTTAAACTTAAATGAAGTAAGATTATCCTCGGAGTTCAACAAGACGTCTTCTAGCGGGCCTGTTTCGCTCACGCTGTCACAAACCACCCGCCCACATATGGTCGTTGTGTAGGGGGGGTTGGGTCACTGGGAAGCGAATTCAAGCCTCAGTTTTGACGACAGGACATCTAAGGTCACATCTTAACCTTACTAATGGAATACTGACATCGTCTCCAAAAGAGACTCGACACATATGTATAGTAATAAATAACTTTATTAAAACTATAAGTTATTTACACCAGTAGTACAACCAGGGGCGGACTGGGTATCAAAATCGGCCCGGGCATTACGATATAAACCGGCCCACAAATGGCATGTCATATATTTTCGATGAGGGGGGATTTTTACCCCACTCCGCAATTTATATATATATTATATATATATATATATTTATAACCAAGCATTATTTCCGTTATTTTAAACTTTAAAAATGCATATTCTGAGGTATCTACAGTGCAATTAACATGCTACTCTTCCGCTAAAAAAAAAAAAAAAACCAAATCTGCTATTCAATGGAGTCCAGCGACTGGTAGAAAATGGTAAAATGCTTTAGTTTTTGTATTGGAGGGGGAAGGGAAATCACAAAACCCCTTTTGGTTACGCTCATAAAATTTGGTGACTGTAGTTTGCTTAAGTTGGCTGCACTGGGGTAGTAAGTAAAGTTTCCTTTTCAGACAATGAGGTCTGAGGCAAGTGATGGTTTGAAGACCCTCCCCTCCCGGCTACGCCCATGTTTCATTTTATAGGTGTAAGCCTAATTCTCTACAAAATATATAAGGCTAGATAATGCGTAGCGTTGTCTAAAAATAGCATTTCACATTACTGCAAACATTGTATGATAGCGAAAAGGTAGTTACATTTTACATTATTGATATGTATATATGTGCGTGTGTGTGTGTGTGAGAGAGAGAGAGAGAGAGAGAGAGAGAGAGAATAAATGTGGAGTTCTTCCCCTTAGATTTTTAAAAACAAACATTATTATAATGTTTTTTTTAAAATATATTTTGCTTATTGCAAGATTATTTAACATCTCTGTAGCATAAAGAACAGACTTTGCAATCTATAGGGCAGATGATGTTAAGGTCATGTTTCTTTGGCCAACGGTTAACGAGCTGGTAATCTTGTGGCCAGCACAGCGGCCAACCGCCTTTACTTTTCCCCCCCCAACTATCGCCAGGGACCCATTAGAGAACAAAGTGCAGTGGCAAGGTGACACCTTCGACATAGGGGTCACGGAGGTCACGGACAAGGTGACATGAGAAGGCTTGTGGTAGAGAGCTAGAAGTACAACTGAGACAATGTAACAATTGGGGAGGGGGGGGGGTTGTTGTGAGCCAAACATTGAACTGCGTGTGTCACACTTAAGTCTTGCTAGTGGCCAGGTGTGTAGTGTTGAGTGTTTACAATACCACCTACGGCTGACGCGATGACGGACTTTAATTTGGATGTCACTTACCGGTGTGGATGTCACTTACGGTGTGGATGTCACTTACGGTGTGGATGTCACTTACGGTGTGGATGTCACTTACGGTGTGGATGTCACTTACGGTGTGGATGTCACTTATGGTGTGAATGTCACTTACGGTGTGAATGTCACTTACGGTGTGGATGTCACTTACGGTGTGGATGTCACTTACGGTGTGGATGTCACTTACGGTGTGGATGTCACTTACGGTGTGAATGTCACTTACGGTGTGGATGTCACTTACGGTGTGGATGTCACTTATGGTGTGGATGTCACTTACGGTGTGGATGTCACTTATGGTGTGGATGTCACTTACGGTGTGGATGTCACTTACGGTGTGGATGTCACTTACGGTGTGGATGTCACTTACGGTGTGGATGTCACTTACGGTGTGAATGTCACTTACGGTGTGGATGTCACTTACGGTGTGGATGTCACTTACGGTGTGGATGTCACTTACGGTGTGGATGTCACTTACGGTGTGGATGTCACTTATGGTGTGGAATCTAAACAGTCGCCACCCGCTCAACAAGAGCTACGCCAAGTTGTCGCTGAAATTGGCGACTTCCTTCCAGAACTAAACGCTATAACAAGAACAACCTTTAAAAAAAAAACGAAGCTTATATTAAGTGTAATTGTATCAATTAGTTTGGATCAGCCATGTGGGCTAATGATATTAGTAATGGACATAGACATAATAAATATGTGCGATAGAAGTATTTTTACCAATTATTTTTGTTTAGCTTTTAGCTTTCTCAATGCGCTATGATCCTATCACTTGTCTGGACCAGTTGTGAAAGGGGAGGGACGAAAAGGGGGGGGGGTATCTTGGTCAATGTTTATGTGATCGTTTTTAAATGCATAAACAAATGTTCACCCAGGGGCTCAAGATTCCTCAAGGGGACTCATTCAACGTTTACTACCACATCTGTCAAGTACGATTCTTTTCCCTTGTTCAGGATACCAAACAAAATAATAATCACCAATAGTTGATTAAATAATTGATTAATTTATTAAAAAATTGACTCTTGTGTTGTCAGGTGAAAGAAATAATTGGGTGTGTGAGAAATAACGTGTACAACCTTTTTACCAGACAGACAGACAGGCAGACAGAGTTGATATAAGCTTTGTAAAAAAACCTCATTTGTTTCCTACTCGTAAAGACTGTATCGTTGACTCGTTGACTTGGAAACATGAGTAAAGTTCAAGTGTTGTTGCTGCTAAATGGTTCGTGTGTCGTGGATGTGTTTTTTGTTGTTTCAAAGATTTTATTAATTCACTCCGTCTGTCTGTCCGTCTGTCACAAATTTTGTTCACGTTATTTCTCCTACTTCCCATTCTCGAATCAAGTTGAAACTCAACACAATTAGACATTGTTCCTAACAAACATGAATCAATAAAATAAAAAAAAAATAACAAATTAATCAATTAATTAGTGGGAATGAATTAAACTTATTTCATATGGAAAAAGGGAAATAAATCTTACAATATTGATATATAAGACTGTACTTCTTTCCCTTATATAAGCCTTACATATATTACTTTTTATAATTAATTAAATAGTGGTAATTTTGTTTGATATCGAAAAGGGGAAATACATCTTACAGTATTGATAAATGGCTGTAAATGTGCAGTTCTTTCCCTTAGATAAGCTTTGTTTTTGTTTAAAGTATTTTAAAAAACATATTTTGCGTGCTTATCTGCATGTTTCATTCATATATTAGTTCAAACGGGCAGCCCTTAAAACACCTGGCAACATCCGGCTCAGAGAACCTAGTTAATCTTAGCAGCAGACGACCAGTGCATTTCTAGCAAATCCAGCCGATCAAATTTCATATTTCTCTGTTTGCCTTGCAATACATGTCAGCTGTGGTAATAATCTAACAAATCCAGCCGATCAAATTTCATATTTCTCTGTTTGCCTTGCAATACATGTCAGCTGTGGTAATAATCTAACAAATCCAGCTTATCAAATTTCATATTTCTCTGTTTGCCTTGCAATACATGTCAGCTGTGGTAATAAAATCCTCCCAGGATTCCTCCGCCAGCCTTATCACAGCCTTAATCTTACTTTAATCTGCATTCCGTGTCTTGTTTTGTTTTGTTTTTTTCTTTCCGACTTTCCGGTTCCAACTACTGTGTACATAATGGCCTGCCATGTTTTATTGCCTTGAAGTATCGCACAAGCTGTCCCTATTTGTATTATTCTTCATATTTCTGATAGACCCATTACGTTAGAAGACGTTTAATCTCTCTAGCCATTGGCCTGAACTACTTTCGTAATTTATATCTAAATGAGCGCTAGAGAAGGGGAGAGAACCGACGTAATGATCCGGAGGTGTTAGAATGGTCATAAAGATTAGGTCAGTGCAGTTGGTTAGGGTTATGGTGCTGTTAATTCTAAATGTAGGCGTATGAATAATCTCAAACGTAGGCGTAGGAATAATCTCAAACGTAGGCGTAGGAATAATCTCAAACGTAGGCGTAGGAATAATCTCAAATGAAGCACACGTTTCCATACATCTCTACAGGCTTTTAATATGTGTGTAGTGTGATAGGCCTTGATCTTGTAGTTGTATGATGCATGTCTGACTTCGAGAGATTACACAGAAGATGTTTGAGTTTCTTGTACGGGTGTATTAGATGCATTTAAACTACTTATGACAGCGGTTCTCAACCTTTTAAGCTCGGCGACCCCTTTTTTACAATCTCCCACTCTGCCGCGACCCCCCCCCTCTCTCCACACACACACACATACAGCAAAAGAAGAGTAGGCAATAGCAATCCATATTTTCGATGGTCTTAGGCGACCCCTGGCAAATGGTCAATCGACCCACACGTTGAGAACCCCTGACTTATGAACTAGACCTGTACATTAACAAGTTGTAAGGACAAATCCCAGACCATACGATACTTGAATAAAGTTTAATGCATAAAGGTCACAGTCGAGTCTCTGTCACTAATTATATGTTGACACCTTGAATTCCTAGCACCAACTGACTAATAATAACATAGTATGATAAATAAAAATAAAACCCACTTATACATGACGTCACTAAATGTCGCTTTCAAAGTCCGACAACTATGGCGCGTCTCTATACGAAGTGTCTAACAGAGTTATACTCAAAACACACATTGAAACACATAATTTTATAAGATCTTCAATTATCTTGCTCAAATCTACTTGCTCTTGTCATTTAGCCTTTACAGGTGGCTCTACTTACGTCACTTCCGGTTAAAACACCGCATGTTAGGGTTCCTTTCCTAAAAATAGCATCTTAGATCATACTTTAGATCAGGGGTTCTCAACTCAAATCTCGCTCAAATCTACTTGCTCTTGTCATTTAGCCTTTACAGGTGGCTCTACTTACGTCACTTCCGGTTAAAACACCGCATGTTAGGGTTCCTTTCCTAAAAATAGCATCTTAGATCATACTTTAGATCAGGGGTTCTCAACTCAAATCTCGCTCAAATCTACTTGCTCTTGTCATTTAGCCTTTACAGGTGGCTCTACTTACGTCACTTCCGGTTAAAACACCGCATGTTAGGGTTCCTTTCCTAAAAATAGCATCTTAGATCATACTTTAGATCAGGGGTTCTCAACTCAAATCTCGCTCAAATCTACTTGCTCTTGTCATTTAGCCTTTACAGGTGGCTCTACTTACGTCACTTCCGGTTAAAACACCGCATGTTAGGGTTCCTTTCCTAAAAATAGCATCTTAGATCATACTTTAGATCAGGGGTTCTCAACTCAAATCTCGCTCAAATCTACTTGCTCTTGTCATTTAGCCTTTACAGGTGGCTCTACTTACGTCACTTCCGGTTAAAACACCGCATGTTAGGGTTCCTTTCCTAAAAATAGCATCTTAGATCATACTTTAGATCAGGGGTTCTCTTCCCTTGAGGGTCGATTGACGATTAGACAGGGGTCGCCTAAGTTCATCGAAAATATGAATTGTTTTTTGTCTTTTCTTCTATTGCTGTATGTGTGTTTGTGTGTGGGGGTCACGGCAGAGTTGGGGATTGTAAAAAGGGGTCGCCGAGCATTAAAGGTTGAGAACCGCTGCTTTAGATCATACATTACATCAGTCTGTACACACACATGCACATACACCATAACACTGTGGAGGAGTTAGTGCGTTGGACAATGGACACATATTAGACATAAAGGTAGATAATCTCATTTTTCTTAACATTTCGGTTGTGTCCCCTGCCTGGCGTATCTGTTAACCCTTGCCAGTTTTGTAAACTAGCTGTAACCACACAGAGAACAGTCAGTTCGGGGTTAGGGTTAGTTCCCAAAGTCGTGCATACCAGTAGGATAAAGGCGAGGGCAGTGTTTCTCCAAGTTTTGCTGGTGGAGCCCCCCCCCCTCCCTAAACGAGAAGAATTTAGTGCGCCCCCCCCCCCCCTTAGCTAATTGGGGACTTTGAGGAGTGCTGTAGTCTCTCACATTGGGATCTTTAAAATATAATTATAATACAATTTACCGGTTTTATTTTGCATAAATATGTACTACATGTTAAGAATCATAATGTAGGTAGGCATTCAGTGTTTATTAAAGCTAGTCCATTTTAGTTGGATGTTTTTGTGCTGGATATAGTCTTATGAAGAAAATATTAAAGTGTTGTGTATATTACAATGGAAGGTTCTTTCTTGAGCTAGTATTTAAGAGGCAGACCTGTGACGTGTCAACGAGCTGTTGGTCTCCTCTGCCCACAGGCTGTGACGTTGAAGGTCAGTGTTCAGGCCTTCTATGTCAATGGGTCTCTGTCCAAACGAGGTTAAAAAGGTCAAATAAAAAAAAATAATTTTACTCTTCGGGTTTTGCTTTGGGGTCAAATCTCTCTAATACACTCTAATCTCAGCTCCAAAACGTTTCAAAATGTCAATAGTACCGCCATGGGCAGACAACATAAATAAAGATTATCTTGCGTAGAGATTATATTTTTGAACTAACACACATACCACAGTGTTATGAACTGAAAATAAATTATGAGTTAGGAATGAAGGCAGCTTTCGCTTGGCTTTGACATTTATTGATTACAGCGTATGACGCTGTGGCCTCCACGTTCCTCCTCCAGTTTTGTGCTGCTTTCTCAAGACATTTACTGCCTTTCCAGTCCAACAATCTATATGATCTATAGTTGTTTGGGCTTAGAAATACTTTGGTCTTTATATTTTAGTGAAAGTCCCTGAATGACAATTTATTAAGTTCAGTGAGGCGGTATAAAAAGACGTGGTGTAATCTCACTTGAACCAGCTTGAATGGAAGTTTAATTGAGAGGCCATAGACTGCGTTACCAACAAATTAAGTTTTACTTTTTTTTAAAAAATAGGACGTTGAATGCGGCATTAAAAAATTCTCTAAAAAAAAAAAAGATGTCTTATCTTATCTTATATAATACAGACGTTACTTCAAAAAAGAAGATGATTACGTCCTACCCGTCATGCATTTAGTCATGCATATTAACCAATGACTTAAATTCAGCCAAGTCACTGGTTTTCCTGGCTAGCTCAGGCAACCCATTCCATGCTCTAATAGCACTAGGGAAGAAGGAGTGTTTGTACAAATTTGTCCTAGCATATGGGACGAGGAATGTGCCTTTATCTTTGTGTCTTTCAGAGTATTTTATTAAATTTTGTTTTTGTATTTGAAGATTATGATTAAGTGTTTTATGTATAATTGCTACTTTACTTTTGAGCCTTCTGTCCTGAAGGCTTTCTAAATTTAGTGATTTTACTAAAGGTGTTACTCTAGTCAAATGTGAATATTTTGCTCTATTTTGTGTCTGTTCTAGTTTCTTAATGTTTTCTTGAGTTGAGGGGTCCCAAACGGAGGATGCATATTCTATTATTGGCCTAACCAAGGTTAAATGTATATAAGAACAGCGCAATTGCAGCCACATACCTCAATGTTGCAAGATATTATTGGTTAATTTAAAAAAAAAATTCTTGTGTTGTCTTGCTTTGTATATATACCCTCTCTAAGATTTAGCTTCTTCAGCATACAAGAAAGAACCAAAAACCTATTTTTAGCTCCCTCGGCTTTTTTTTTTTTTTAGTACCATTCGGAAATTAACTGTTGTTTCTCGAAATGAAAACATGTTGTTTATTCAATTTAAACAAACTTGACATTGACACTTAATATAACGTGATATGTAGAAACATTAAGTGTTTTTTTAATTTTCAGAAAACATACAGATCATAATCCAAAAAAAAGATTAATTAATACCCGCCTCATTTAGACCTACCTATGTTTTCATACAGCATATTGCAGGGGTTCTCAACCTGTGGGTCGCGACCCCTTTGGGGGATCGATTGACGATTTGCCATGGGTCGCCTAAGACCATCGAAAATATGGATTGTTTTTGTTATCTTCTATTGCTGTGTGTGTGATGGTGGGGGGGGGGGGGGGTGTCGCGGCAAATTGAGGACTTGTAAAAAGGGGTCGCCGAGCTTAAAAGGTTTAGAACCGCTGGCATATAGGCTACATTTTAGAGACTTATACAAAGGAGCACTTATATGAATTTCTCTTAGCATATGGAATAAGAAATTGAAAATCTAATGTAGACCAAATGTAAAATGTTCATACATACATACATAGTAAGGTTTGGTACATGCTATCAAATGCATTCAAATTGCACACGATCATGTTGAGGCTTCTTGGATTAATTAAAAACATTCCTATAAGGCAGGTAAAATGTAGTGAAGCAGATATAATTTAACTGACCCAGTTATACCTCTCAGGTTTTGTCAGCTACAGCCCACAACATTCAAATAGTTTTTAAGTTACATGTCCAACAAAACTCACAAACGTATCTACAAGTAGCCTATACACATGTATAGGTTTAAACGTTTGACGTTGATTTTTAAGCTTTCTTAGGAGTGAGTTTTCTAGCAATGTGTTTAAAATTATCTTCAATATAAGATAAGAATTTTTATTGATCTAATCAAACGGAGATTCAGTCTGACTACAATTGACAACCTCAGCGTAACTACTGTACAATAACAATATAGATGCAAATACGAACAGCATTCACACGCGAAACACATACACACTCACAACCAGCGCTTTATGAATTTGACTTCTATGTACTTCTCGATGACGACAGCTGATCTTGTAACACTCTGACCGAAAGTGTGATGAAGGAGTTTTTAAATCTTTCTGTTATAGTCCTAATGGAAAGGAGACGACCACTTCGTTCAGATCTTATGTAACAGTGGTTTAATGGGTGCAGAGACACATACATAATGACAGAACAACAAAATACCGGTACGGTATTGAAATCAAAGTGGTTTTTCTATAAGCTGATATATATCTAATGCTTCTAAATCAGGAGTTCTCAACCTCTGGGTCGCGACCCCCTTGGGGGTCACCTAAGACCATCGAAAATATGGATTAGTTTTGTCTACTCTTCTATTTCTGTATGTGTGTGTGTGTGGGGGGGTCGCGGCAGAGTGTTGGATTGTAAAAAGGGGTCGCCGAGCTTAAAAGGTTGAGAACCGCTGTTCTAAATGAATAGCTGATCCAATACACACTTCTAACTAGATTCAAGATATTTCGATGTGCGAAGATTTAGTAGATTGCTAAAGAAACTCAGGTGTTGCCAACTCGAAGATGACGCAGTCTACCAAAATCAATCCACCCAAAAAAACGTCTAATTAATTAATGATGAGGAGACCTTTCTGCCCAGTGTGTGCTTGACTTGATTTCCCGTAGGAACTTATTGATTCCTTCAGCTCGGATGTTCACGGGTAGAGTTTGGGTTTTCTTTTGTTCTCTTCTCTTTTTTTTAAAAAAAAACGTCATTGTTGGCAGAGCTGATTGCAAATGTTATGCAATCGCAGTTCAAACACTGGAATGGCGCGTGGCGGATTCTTTGATTTCTGTTGACAAATGTTGTTTTCACAAATACAAAACATTGATTTTTTTTCCTGCTTTACAAATTTAAAAAATTAGATTTGGGTTTTTTGTTAATGTATTTTGAAAAAAGCCAGTGACACTAAACAAAAAAATCTCTTCTGCTTTCATGTAGGTCAGTGATGTCCAACCTTTATCGGCCTTTGTTTCACTGTCTGAAATAATTTATCGCGTCCTAATAAACCGGTCCTTTAAAACCTAAAATATACAAAGTGGACCGAAATTCTGAGGTGCCGGATAACAGCGGGCCGGTTTGACCATCACTGCTACGGAACTGTTTTGATGTGTGTGTTGGTGTTGTTATGTGTAGAGTTGTGTTAGTTTGTTTTGGTGTGTGTGTGTTGGTGTTGTTATGTGTAGAGTTGCGTTAGTTTGTTTTGGTGTGTGTGTGTTGGTGTTGTTATGTGTAGAGTTGCGTTAGTTTGTTTTGGTGTGTGTGTTGGTGTTGTTATGTGTAGAGTTGCGTTAGTTTGTTTTGGTGTGTGTGTGTTGGTGTTGTTATGTGTAGAGTTGCGTTAGTTTGTTTTGGTGTGTGTGTGTTGGTGTTGTTATGTGTAGAGTTGCGTTAGTTTGTTTTGGTGTGTGTGTGTTGGTGTTGTTATGTGTAGAGTTGCGTTAGTTTGTTTTGGTGTGTGTGTGTTGGTGTTGTTATGTGTAGAGTTGCGTTAGTTTGTTTTGGTGTGTGTGTCTTGGTGTTGTTATGTGTAGAGTTGCGTTAGTTTGTTTTGGTGTGTGTGTGTTGGTGTTGTTATGTGTAGAGTTGCGTTAGTTTGTTTTGGTGTGTGTGTTGATGCTTGCAAGTGTACGCTGGTATGTACAGGTGTGTATGACGCTTTCGCACTGACCTATATAAATGATGTGTTGTTGGATATGGCATTTAATATATATATATATATATATTGTTCTAATCTTTCACGATATTTGCATGCAAGATTTTTTTGTTGCAAAGTCTATATCCACTAGCTCTGTCTGTCTGTCTTTCTGTCTGTCTGGTACAAAGTTTGTACACGTTGTTTTTCCCACTTCTTGTTCTTGGATCAAGTTGTAACATTGCACAATGTCCCCCAATAAAACCTGAATCAATAAAAAAAAAGTAACGAATTAATTAATTAGTGGTAACTAATTAATTTTGTTTGATATAGAAAATAAGGGAAATTAATCTCACTGTACCTGGTATTGAAAAATATGGCTGTAAATGTACAGTTCTTTCCCTTATATACGTTTTTTTAAATAACAATTTTTTATATTTTGCTTGTGTTTTGATTTTGTTGTTTTTTTGGGCACTTTTCTTATTATTTGAATATTTGTTTGTCTCCAGTTCAAGTTTTGTTAAATGAAGTCTTGGAGAAAACTGGATTCTTTGTAGAAAACTCAAATGTAAGTTTTTGTGTACAATTTTTTAAAAAACATTTCTCAAATATATTTGTATTTTTTATTGAACATTGTCTATGAATTTTTGTTATTATAATCGACATGGCCTAACTTTTTTTTACTCCTTTATTAGAAATTTTAGTGAAATATAGTTAGTGTTTGTTACTTGGTTAAAATAAATACGAGAGGGATGCCTGCATAGTCGCCATGGTGGTCCAAGTTCATATCCTGTGCGCTGCCATTTCCTGCAGTCCTGTAAGAGGTGTGAGCAGACGTAATAATTTTGAACGAATGGCCGAAACCTGAAATTTAAACAAAAAGGTCTCTACCTGAAACGAGACGAATCGTTAGAGAAGGCCTCAACACTGACCTGCATCGTCGCAACCTTATAAAATTGGTACTAAACTTTGACGTGGCAACGAGCGGTTGGTCTCCACTGCCCACAGGTTGTGACGTTGCAGGTCAGTGGTCAGGCCTTCTATGCCGATTGGTCTCGCCTGACACATCATACTATTCCAGATTTTTTCGTTCGCGAAATTTACGGTTAGTAAAATTATTAAATTCTTTAATCCTAATTAAATTGTCCCAACACAAGCTGGAGGTCGACAATTAATTACTCCAGAATGGATGCACCTTCAGTATGGCTTGATGGCGGCCCTGGCCGTGCGGTTTGCTCGATGGGCTGTCCTTTGGTCGTCTTGATAGTCCCGGTTGTTTTTTTACGAATTTCTTTTTTTAATATTTTAGTTTATTATTTGTTTCCCCGTAATTCCAAGTTAACTTTTGTAAGCATGACTTTTGTAGTGCAACTTCCTGTACAAGAAATAGTTAGGTGTCTTGCTTGCTAGTACAGTTCTTACAAAGTTACATTATCATAAAATAAATGTTAAACGAGGTTACTCCTGTCATCCATTCACACTCAGACATAAACACATACACACACACACACTTTGTCGACTTACGCTTATAAAATACCACCAGGAAAAAAAAAAAGATTGTCAAAACTCAAAGTAGCACCAAAAGAATACCCGGGCGGTATCGATCTCTGGCTACGGCGACTCGATCACATCCGGGCATAAACCGTATCAGCTGCCAGCTTGTAGTGAGCGATAAGATCCCCAGGAATGCCGGGAGAGATTGCTAGTAGGGGCTTTGGACAGTTCACCTGACTGGCTTATGAAAACTATTCCAGCGTCATTTTTACTGGGAGCATTCATCATAGAAGTCGCCTTCTTGTCAGAGGCGGATTGAAGGCCACAGTTCTCAGATATTTTTTTTTTTGTTGTTTTGGAATCAAACAGTAGACTAATTCCCCTTTCAGACCTTGTGGTCTATATGGCAGATGATGTAAAGGTCATCTGTTTCTATGGCTTACGGTTTACGAGGGTGTCGTGTGGCAAGCACAACGACCAACCGCCTTTACTTTTCCCCAACTGATGTCAGGTACTCATTATAGAGCTGGGTGGAATCAGAGGCGCCTAAAGATCCCGAAATTAAAAAAAATTCCAGTCTTAATCAGGATTCGAACCAAGGACCCCGGTTCGGAAGCCACGCGCTTAACCGCTCAGCCAAGCGCCTCCTTTAATCGTAGGGGAACCGCTAAAAGCTTATTTTGGTCTATGTCGCCATAGCTTTGCTTTTCAAATACTAAGTGTTTGTTTTTGTTTACCAGAGCTACGAATAGATCCATCTTTCTTTGGCACTTACCGTCATCTAATGTCAGTTCAATAACTCAACGTGTCAATCTTATTGTTTCATTTGCTTACCATCAATAGGTCCAATGTATCAATAGGTCCAATGTATCAATAGGTCCAATGTATCAATAGATCCAATGCATCAATAGGTCCAATGTATCAATAGGTACAATGTATCAATAGGTCCAATGTATCAATAGGTCCAATGCATCAATAGGTCCAATGTATCAATAGGTCCAATGCATCAATAGGTCCAATGTATCAATAGGTCCAATGTATCAATAGGCCCAATGTATCAAGAGGTCCAATGCATCAATAGGTCCAATGTATCCATAGGTCCAATGTATCCATAGGTCCAATGAATCAATAGGTCCAGTGTATCAATAAGTCCAATGTATCAATAGGTCCAATGTATCAATAGGTCCAATGTATCAATAGGTCCAATGAATCAATAGGTCCAATGTATCAATAGGTCCAATGCATCAATAGGTCCAATGCATCAATAGTTCCAATGAATCAATAGGTCCAATGAATCAATAGGTCCAATATATCAATAGGTCCAATGTATCAATAGGTCCAATGAATCAATAGGTCCAATGTATCAATAGATCCAATGAATCAATAGGGCCAATGTATCAATAGGTCCAATGCATCAATAGGTCCAATGCATCAATAAGTCTAATGTATCAATAGGTCCAATGTATCAATAGGTCCAATGTATCAATAAGTCCAATGAATCAATAGGTCCAATATATCAATAAGTCCAATGTATCCATAGGTCCAATGTATCAATAGGTCCAATGTATCCATAGGCCCAATGTATCAATAGGTCCAATGTATCAATAGGTCCAATGTATCAATAGGTCCAACGTATCAATAGGTCCATGGTCCAATCTAATCGTGTGTATGAATTTACTGTGAAAGCTATTTTTGAAATTACGTATTCAATTGTTACAAAGCTTTTATCAACTCACTTTGTCTGTCTGGGTGCATTCTTTTTTTCACGATTTTTGTTTCTCTTCCACTTCCCATTCTCGGATCAAGTTAAAATCTTGCACTTTTCATCCTAGTCGACGACAATACACAAAACAATTAAAACAGTTAGCCAATTAGTTCATCAATTAGTGGTAATTAATAAATTAATACATAAAATTCAATCATGTTACACCTCTTTGACAAGATAAACTTTCCCCATCTTTACGCCTATTTACTAAAGTTAAACTTAATCAAATATATGCATAATTAACAAAGTTAAACTTTAACCACATCAGTGCCTGTTTAACAATGTTAGACTTTATACGCTTATGTTGCAAATCAACAAGGTACGTGTCTTTTTTTATAGTTTTATTACTATCTTAAGTCTTTCTTGAAAATGTCATGACCAAGGTTTCATTGAACTAACTAAGCCCACCCTAACACAATACTAAAAAACAGCCACAAGAAGGCCTATGCTTAATACTATAATAACAACGATCGGGTGTACGTCTAAAACAGTAATAACATCCACGGATAAGCCTTCATAAAACAATAATAACATCCACGGATTAGCCTTCATAAAACAATAATAACATCCACGGATTAGCCTTCATAAAACAATAATAACATCCACGGGTAAGCCTTCATAAAACAATAATAACATCCACGGATAAGCCTTCATAAAACAATAATAACATCCACGGGTAAGCCTTCATAAAACAATAATAACATCCACGGATTAGCCTTCATAAAACAATAATAACATCCACGGATAAGCCTTCATAAAACAATAATAACATCCACGGGTAAGCCTTCATAAAACAATAATAACATCCACGGATTAGCCTTCATAAAACAATAATAACATCCACGGATTAGCCTTCATAAAACAATAATAACATCCACGGATTAGCCTTCATAAAACAATAATAACATCCACGGGTAAGCCTTCATAAAACAATAATAACATCCACGGATAAGTCTTCATAAAACAATAATAACATCCACGGATAAGCCTTCATAAAACAATAATAACATCCACGGATTAGCCTTCATAAAACAATAATAACATCCACGGATAAGCCTTCATAAAACAATAATAACATCCACGGATAAGCCTTCATAAAACAATAATAACATCCACGGGTAAGCCTTCATAAAACAATAATAACATCCACGGATTAGCCTTCATAAAACAATAATAACATCCACGGATTAGCCTTCATAAAACAATAATAACATCCACGGATTAGCCTTCAAAAAACAATAATAACATCCACGGGTAAGCCTTCATAAAACAATAATAACATCCACGGATAAGCCTTCATAAAACAATAATAACATCCACGGATAAGCCTTCATAAAACAATAATAACATCCACGGATAAGTCTTCATAAAACAATAATAACATCCACGGATAAGCCTTCATAAAACAATAATAACATCCACGGATAAGCCTTCATTAAACAATAATAACATCCACGGATAAGCCTCCATTAAACAATAATAACATCCACGGATAAGCCTCCATTAAACAATAATAACATCCACGGATAAGCCTCCATTAAACAATAATAACATCCACGGATAAGCCTCCATTAAACAATAATAACATCCACGGATAAGCCTCCATTAAACAATAATAACATCCACGGATAAGCCTCCATTAAACAATAATAACATCCACGGATAAGCCTTCATTAAACAATAACAATAATGGGCAACGTGTAGGTTTAAAAGATTTGAAACTCCCCTGAATATCCCCAAACCTGACGTCATAAGGTATGTGGGCGTAGCACACGCAAACACACACACACACACACACACACACACACACATACACCGCTAAACCATCTCCCACGCGTCCCCTTAGTAACAGAGTTTCTGTGTCACGCCCTTGTCAAGCTGACTTAATGCCCGGACATTTCAACACTGGTCCGACAACAATTCTCTTTTCTCAGCTATCAGGGGCGGATCGGACGTCGTAAAAAAACCAGAAGCAGAAGGCAATGACGCATGCTACGTCCGCTGTCCCATTTCACGCTTCAACAGCCGCGGTGCACCGACACGCGAGCATCTCTGACTGCGTTAGATTTCTTCGGATGTTCGCTTCACACAGTTGAATGATTTCCGGGGGACAACAACTGGGAAAAACACTGGGTATTTTAAAATGACTACTTTCAGTTTTTTTGTCTCAATTTTTGAATGAACAGACGTGATTGAATTCTCATTTAGATTAGTTTAGATGTTGTCCACTTGAACTACTGGTTCTTCCCTAGTGCTATTAGAGAATGGAATGGGTTGCCTGAATCAGCCAGGAAAACCATCGACTTGGCAGAGTTTAAGTCATTTATTATAATGCAGCGGTTCTCAACCTTTTAACCTCGGCGACCCCTTTTTAGAATCCCCCTCTCTGACGCGACCCCCCCCCTCCACACACACACATACAGCAATAGAAGAATAGACAATAACAATCCATATTTTCGATGGTCTTAGGCGACCCATGGCAAATCGTCAATCGACCCCCAAGGGGGTCGAGACCCACAGGCTGAGAACCCCTGCCCTAAAACAACTCAAGCCTTTCCAAATGAAATACTATCTTTCCATGTGAAATACTATCTTTCCATGTGAAATACTATCTTTCCATGTGAAATACTATCTTTCCATGTGAAGTACTATCTTACCATATGAAATACTATCTTTCCATATGAAATACTATCTTTCCATTTGAAATACTATCTTTCCATGTGAAATACTATCTTTCCAAATGAAATACTATCTTTCCATATGAAATACTATCTTTCCATATGAAATACTATCTTTCCATGTGAAATACTATCTTTCCATATAAAATACTATCTTTCCATATGAAATACTATCTTTCCATATGAAATACTATCTTTCCATGTGAAATACTATCTTTCCAAATGAAATACTATCTTTCCATGTGAAATACTATCTTTCCAAATGAAATACTATCTTTCCAAATGAAATACTATCTTTCCATGTGAAATACTATCTTTCCCATATGAAATACTATCTTTCCATATGAAATACTATCTTTCCATGTGAAATACTATCTTTCCATATGAAATACTATCTTTCCATATGAAATACTATCTTTCCATATGAAATACTATCTTTCCATGTGAAATACTATCTTTCCAAATGAAATACTATCTTTCCATATGAAATACTATATTTCCATATGAAATACTATCTTTCCATATGAAATACTATCTTTCCATGTGAAATACTATCTTTCCAAATGAAATACTATCTTTCCATGTGAAATACTATCTTTCCAAATGAAATACTATCTTTCCATATGAAATACTATCTTTCCATATGAAATACTATCTTTCCATGTGAAATACTATCTTTCCATGTGAAATACTATCTTTCCAAATGAAATACTATCTTTCCATATGAAATACTATCTTTCCATGTGAAATACTATCTTTCCAAATGAAATACTATCTTTCCATGTGAAATACTATCTTTCCAAATGAAATACTATCTTTCCAAATGAAATACTATCTTTCCATGTGAAATACTATCTTTCCAAATGAAATACTATCTTTCCATATGAAATATTATCTTTCCATGTGAAATACTATCTTTCCAAATGAAATACTATCTTTCCATGTGAAATACTATCTTTCCAAATGAAATACTATCTTTCCAAATGAAATACTATCTTTCCATGTGAAATACTATCTTTCCAAATGAAATACTATCTTTCCAAATGAAATACTATCTTTCCATATGAAATACTATCTTTCCATATGAAATACTATCTTTCCAAATGAAATACTATCTTTCCATGTGAAATACTATCTTTCCAAATGAAATACTATCTTCCCATATGAAATACTATCTTTCCATGTGAAATACTATCTTTCCAAATGAAATACTATCTTTCCATGTGAAATACTATCTTTCCAAATGAAATACTATCTTTCCAAATGAAATACTATCTTTCCATGTGAAATACTATCTTTCCAAATGAAATACTATCTTTCCAAATGAAATACTATCTTTCCATGTGAAATACTATCTTTCCAAATGAAATACTATCTTTCCATGTGAAATACTATCTTTCCATGTGAAATAAATCAGTAACACAGACTAAAAACGCAAAATGTTATAATAAATGAAAAACTGTCATAGAGTTCCCATATTTATTAATGAAACTATCAAAAAATTAAACAAAGCATTATGATCTATTGAAAGAAATTTCTATAAATCAAATAAGAACATAAAACTAAAATGTTATTTAACCTTGGTTAGGTCAATAATAGAATATGCATCCTCTGTTTGGGACCCCTCAACTCAAGAAAACATTAAGAAACTGGAACAGACACAAAATAGTGAAATTCATAACAAACGAATATTCACAGTTGACTAGAGTAACACCTTTAGTAAAATCACTAAATTTAGAAAGCCTTCAGGACAGAAGACTAAAAAGTAAAGTAGCAATTATATATAAAACACTGAATCATAATCTTCAAATACAAAAAACAAAATCTAATAAAATACTCAGAAAGACACAAAGATATAGGCACATTCCTTGTCCCATATGCTAGGACAAATTTGTACAAATACTCCTTCTTCCCTAGTGCTATTAGAGCACGGAATGGGTTGCCTGAGCTAGCCAGGAAAACCAGTGACTTGGCTGAATTTAAGTCATTGGTTAATATGCATGACTAAATGCATGACGCGTAGGACGTAATTATCTTCTTTTTCTTGAAGTAACGTCTGTATTATATACGATAAGATATTTTAACAAAAATGTCGAAAGTCTAGTCTCTTTATAAAATTATACTCAGTATTTTAACTTTAAAATGTCGATAGTCTAGTCTCTGTATAAAATTATACTTTGTATTTCTAGCTCCGCGATGTGGAAAGTCTCGTCTGCATCATCCTATACGAATATCAAAGCAGAAAGTTCCAGCGACGGACGCCGTTCCCTGACGAGGATCTGGACAGAACTTGTCTGGAGGTGGAGGAAGCTCTTCTAAAGGTCAAGACCAAGATCCTGTCCGTCATCGCCAAGGAGAGAATCAAGAACAACGCACCGTCCATCGAATACCTTCTTCCGGAACACATCCGGAACAAAGACGAGACAAAGAGCAAGACTCCGGTCTACATGTGGGTGAACCAGTTCAAAACAACGTGAGTCTATGTTCTGTTAACTCTTTCTCTCCTGACTGACGATACCAGCGTTGATTCCACCAGAATGTGGTAAATAATTACGGAGAGAAAGAGTTAACAGTGTCCAGATTGGGCAGGTCTATAAAAACGATGTTAGGTTAAAAATATTAAAATTAAGAGTGTCTCTCTATATATAAGATATCGGTTATAGGATACAGTTAAAGGAGCTTTAGAGTTCACATCATTATAAAACAATCTCAATATGAAATGAATCAATTTTTTTAAAACTAAAATGTCTTTTTTTTTTCTTCAAATAGACTATTTTAGGGCTTATACTCTAAAAGAAAATCTCCTTTTCATAAAGATAAAATGAAACTGTTTTTAAATTTTTGATTCTTTTTGTAAATTAATATTCCTAATATTCGTGTTATTATGAACAGACAAATGAAACATTTGGAACTGGATTTTCTTATTTGAGATGTTTTTGGTTTGACAAGTCTATTTTTAGAAGTCAGGTGTCCAACCATGTTACAATCATCATGCCTATTGCCCTGAACAAATAACTGTATCTTACACCCATCATGCCTATTGCCCTGAACAAATTACTGTTCCTTACACCCATCATGCCTATTGCCCTGAACAAATTACTGTTTCTTACACTCATCATGCCTATTGCCCCGAACAAATAGATATCTTACACTCATCATGTCTATTGCCCTGAACAAATAACTGTATCTTACACCCATCATGCCTAATGCCCTGAACAAATTACTGTATCTTACACCCATCATGCCTATTGCCCTGAACAAATTACTCTTCCTTACACCCATCATCCCTATTGCCCTGAACAGATAGCTATCTTACACTCATCATGCCTATTGCCCTGAACAAATTACTGTATCTTACACTCATCATGCCTATTGCCCTGAACAAATTACTGTATTTTACATTCATCATCCCTATTGCCCTGAACAAATTACTATTCCTTACACCCATTATGCCTATTGTTCTGAACAAATTACTGTATCTTACATTCATCATCCCTAATGCCCTGAACAAATTACCGTTCCTTACACCCATCATCCCTATTGCCCTGAAAAAAATAGCTATCTTACACTCATCATGCCTATTGCCCTGAACAAATTACTGTATCTTACACTCATCATGCCTATTGCCCTGAACAAATTACTGTATTTTACATTCATCATCCCTATTGCCCTGAACAAATTACTATTCCTTACACCCATTATGCCTATTGTTCTGAACAAATTACTGTATCTTACATTCATCATCCCTAATGCCCTGAACAAATTACCGTTCCTTACACCCATCATCCCTATTGCCCTGAAAAAAATAGCTATCTTACACTCATCATGCCTATTGCCCTGAACAAATTACTGTATCTTACATTCATCATCCCTATTGCCCTGAACAAATTACTATTCCTTACACCCATTATGCCTATTGTCCTGAACAAATAGCTATCTTACACCCATCATGCCTATTGTCCTGAACAAATAGCTATCTTACACCCATCATGCCTATTGCCCTGAACAAATAGCTATCTTACACCCATCATGCCTGTTGCCCTGAACAAATTACTGTATCTTACACCCATCATGCCTATTGCCCTGAACAAATAGCTATCTTACACCCATCATGCCTGTTGCCCTGAACAAATAACTGTGCAGCGTGGGGTAGGTTAAAAATGAAAAAAAAAAATCCTTTTAACAGAAATAAAATAAAATAAAACCTATTACATACTATCCATTGTTTTTTTTTAAACGGTCAGCATTGAGGAAATGACGTCACAGCTGAAGACGGACAGCTTTTCGGAACTTGAGGACGGTGTGGACATTTCCGAAGAAAGCAGCAAAGTGTTCAAACTGGACGAGCAATGTCCAGATCTGATCGTCTGCCCGCCGAGTTTCCAGTTTTACTTCAAAGAATCGGAGTACGTCAAATCGGGCTCTCTGGTTTTACAGGTCAGTGATGGTGGGATATTTTAGCACGCGCTAGGTAGCCTCCCCTGACTTGCTATAGAGTAGTCACCCTTATATAGCCTCAGCCTCTCTCTCTCTCTATCTCTCTCTCTCTCTCTCACTCTCTATCTCTCTCTCTCTCACACACACTCTCACCACTCTCCAGTTATGTGTTACGTGTATAATGCACTAGGGTCTATTTTTTTTTCTCCAAGATAATAAAGATATTATTATTATTATTTCATGTATTATTTTGTTATTATTATTATCATTATTATTATGTTAGAAAGAACAAGTAGTCATTCTCTGGCGCTGCCAGGGTCGCATTTCGTTAAAGAGAAACAAAATTCATCGTAGTCCCTTTATCCGTTTCCACTGATAAATTTTCTGGTGATGTGGCAGGTCTGCAACAGTACCCCCCCCTCTGACAACGAGAATGTTCCAAGGAATGTTAGGGGCCTTGAAGGTATCTGTGAGGTCAGTTGTTATTATCCCCTCGGTTGATATAACAATGTGGTGTATTGTTATTTTAGATAACTTCCATAAACGCTTAATCTCCAAGCCTAAGTTCCCATATTTTCTTTGTTTTTCCAACACTCGTTTTTCTTAGATTATGAGACAGTGGTAGGGCGATCTCAATAATGGTAGCGGCTTTTTCTTTATTATTATATTATCTCTTTCTCTCCGTAATTATTTACCACATTCTGGTGGAATCTACGCTGGTATAGTCAGTTAGGAGAGAAAGAGTTAAACGGCTCGCTGTACAGGTTTTCAATACATGTTACCGTCTTGTCATATTAAAGCATATGGTTTCACTCTGTGACCTATACAGCAATTCTATACGTTTATGGCTGCGATACACAGACTGTGTCACGCAGGTCATATCCGGCCTGTGACGCGGGTCATTTCCGGCCCATTGAAACGTGCTGCCCACGTGTTATGGAGTGTATGCGTGTGTTTCCAAGGCAATGACGAGGAAAGTGAAGCGTTTTTATTTTTGGATGGTGTCGGCTGATGAAACCATGAGCTGGTTTGTCTGGTTAATAGAAGTCACGTGGGTGGGAGTGGAAGAAGAGACGATTCAGAGACGCAAGACAGTACAGACGTGTATTTGTTGTGAGTTCGATTTTGTTTCAACGGCATTTCGTTTTGTTACCATTGGATTTATTTTCCATTTCAGTCCATAATACATTGAACCATAATTTACAAATAGAAAAACAAAATCTAATAAAATACTCAGAAAGACACAAAGATAGAGGCACATTTCTTATTACATACGCTAGAACGAATTCGTACAAGTTCTTCTTCTTCCCTAGTACCAGAGAATGGAATGAGCTGCTTGAATCAGCCATGAAAACCTACGCCTTATGAATGTTAAAGTCATTGATTAACATGCATGACTTGATTGACATAGGACGTAATTATCTTCTTTTTTAAAGTAACGTCAGTAATATAGCCTATAAAATCAGATGAATTGAACTTTGTATATTATTTTATTTATAAATAACAATTATATTCAAGTTTGTTAAAAGGAAGTTTAAGTTTATTTCAAGTTAAACATCAAGACGTTAATACGTCTGTTTAGTTGTAGGCCAACTAGTAATCAAAGCAGAACAGACACAAAATAGAGCAGTGAGATTCATAACAAACGAATATTCAAATTTGACTAGAGTAACACCTTTAGGAAAATCACTAAATTTAGAAAGCCTTCAGGACAGTAGACTCAAAGGTAAAATTGTAATTATACATAAAACACTGAACCATAATCTTCAAATACAAAACAAAATTTAATAAAATACTCTGAAAGACACAAAGATAAAGGCACATTCCTCATCACATATGCTAGGACAAATTTGTACAAATACTCCTTCTTCCCTAGTGCTATTAGAGCATGGAATGGGTTGCCTGAGCTAGCCAGGAAAACCAGTGACTTGGCAGAATTTAAGTCATTGGTTAATATGCATGACTGAATGCATGACGCGTAGGACGTAATCATCTTCTTTTTTTTTTTTGAAGTAACGTCTGTATTGTATAAGATAAGATAAGAGCTACAGACCTAACGAACGAGTATTAACACCACGGTTGGCTTACATACTGAAGCCGCAAGGGCTCATTTCATGGACTACATTTTGAACGATATTTCCACGGTGATGCGGCTAGTTAGGCTATACATGTGTGGCAAATTCATACGCCCTATGCAGACAATAGTTTGTTACAACTGGTTTATGGTCTCTGTGTTTAAAAACTCATAGCTTTGTTTATTTACCCAGTAGTTACACTTTCAGACCAAGTGGTTTATAAAGCAGGAGATGCAAAGGTCATCTGTTTCTGCACAACGACCAACTACCTTTACTTAACCCCAATTAATGTCAGGTATCCATTAGAGCTGGGTGGTCTCTGAGGAGCATTAAAGATATCGAAATTAAAATTCCAGTCTTCACAAGGATTTGAACCCGGGACCAGATACCAGGATGTCATGGAGAAATTTTTAAGAACACACACCTTGAAAACACTATTCGACAATGTCGACCCTGGGAAGGTACTGGGCTTTGTCCGGGAGGTGGGGTTGTCTACGAAGATCTGATTTTTGAACTGTGAACATGTACTATTTACATTAGATTTTTACCAAATTATTAAATTTTTACTACCTTTACTATTTTAACTGTGAATAGACCTTGTTTTTAATGATTTAACTGTATGGAATTTAGCCCTTGTTATGTAAAGGGAGAGTGGTCCTTGGGGGATTACGGGCACGACATGGCCTAAATTGTGCCGATGTGCCTGAACCCAAAACTCAAACTCGGAAGCCAAGCGTTTTATAACTCAGCCACTTCACGTGTTCACGTATCACTTTTAATTTCCTTTTGGTTTCTGTTGTTTTGGTTTCTAAATTTAAAAAAATGCAAGAATTGTGTTCATAGATTAATAAAGAAAACAAAATTGCAATATTTTTTTATGACATCTCCTCGACAGGATAAGTCCAGTTGTCTAGCACCACAGTCGGTCCATTACTTGGTGGGAATGGACCAAGACGTCATACATGTCAATGTCGGTACAGGAATGACCACCGCCCATCTGGCAAGTTTACTCCGCAAAAAGTCGCCAAATTGTCACGTGTTCGGCTTTGGAAGTGACGGGCCAGAGAAGATGAAAAAAGCGGTGAAGAATATGGAATTTCTTGGTGTGAAGAGTATCCTTAAATCAAATTTGGTTTGCTTTGATGGTTGAATTGCCAGGGTAGACTCGGTGATAAAGATACTGTATTCGTTTGTTTGTTAATATTGCCCGAATGATATATTGTGTTCAGTGGTTGATATTGCCAGAAGGATTTTGATTTGTGATGATATATTGTGCCAGAATGATTTAAGTGATAAGCAGTACTTATTGTGTTCAGTGATTTGATACTGTCAAAGTTAATGCTTTATTCTTTAGGTGTGCATTTCCAATAGGCATCTGTCAATCAAAACCCAGATTAAAAATGTATTAGTTGCTAGACTTCAAATGTTCACGGGCCAAGTTGTGACAAACAAATGGGGCTATGGTGGTAAATACCTCGACCATGACATGTAATGGAACAATATTAAATGCAGATGTCAGTTAAAATGTCATACCTGACATACGAAACATAGTTAATGTCAAAGCCCTTAATTCAAGAGAATAATGTCACTGACGTTAATATCTCAGAATGGCGCATGCGTAATTTACTTTAAAAAAAATTGTGAGTTCCAATAACTTCCCCACTTTGAAAGTGTTTGATATATGTTATATAATATTTACTGTTGAACACATTGGGATACATTTAAAAGTCTACAAAAAGATAGGCCTAATAATAGAATGGAGAGCCCGTAATTTCGCAAATCTTCATGCAACAACAACAGAAATGTAGGACTAGGAGAGTAAAAAGTTAAGTTCCCCTTTCAGACCATGCGATCTATAGAGCAGATGATGTAGAATGTAGGCTTATCGATCATTATCTCGACTTGCTGTCTTTCTTGTAAATAATTCCGCTCGTATTGGGACAAAAGGCACGACAACATCTGCTACCTCTGTTGTTACGTAACGTCATTCTAACTCTGCTACTTCTGTTGTTACGTAACGTCAATCTATCTCTGCTACCTCAGTTGTTACGTAATATCAATCTATCTCTGCTACCTCAGTTGTTACGTAACGTCAATCTATCTCTGCTACCTCAATTGTTACGTAACATCAATCTATCTCTGCTACCTCAGTTGTTACGTAACGTCCATATCTCGCTGCTACCTCAGTTGTTACATGACGTCAATATATCGCTGCTATCTCAGTTGTTACGTAACGTTAATCTATCTCTGCTACCTCTGTTGCTACGTAACGTCAATCTATCGCTGCTACCTCTGTTGTTACATAACGTCAATCTATCGCTGCTACCTCAGTTGTTACATGACGTCAATCTATCGCTGCTACCTCAGTTGTTACATAACGTCAATCTATCTCTGCTACCTCTGTTGTTACGTAATGTCAATATATCGCTGCTTCCTCAGTTGTTACATGACGTCAATATATCGCTGCTACCTCAGTTGTTACGTAACGTCAATCTATCTCTGCTTCCTGTTACGTAACGTCAATCTATCTCTGCTACCTGTTACGTAACGTCAATCTCGTTACAAGTGGGTATAAACAATGGCAAACGATCAGTCACAATAACTGTCAGCCAGTCTGTTCGCAGTGCAGTGTTTAGACTTGAAAAGGCCCTAAGCTATTTGGGGCCCTTACTAATTCCAGATAGTAAATGTCAGTACTAAATATTTGTTAGGGGCCCTCAGCTATAGCCTATGTTGTCTATAGGTAAAACAGACCCTGTCAGTAGGAGATAATTATTTAATGTTGTGAGTTTTTCTCTGTGTGAGCGAGATACGAAAGTTCTACATATTCTCTGTCACATGCTGAAAAAGTTACACTTTTTTTTTTGTAACATATTAGAATGTTAGGCCTACTCTATTGAAAATGTATTCCAACTAAAGATAACTCTGTATTTATCTTATTAGACTAGATCCATATTGTAGGCCTATAACATTCTGAAAAGTTGCACATATTCAATAAAACATTGGCGTGTTTTACAAACATTCCATGACAAATATTTATTTCAAAAAATATTCCTAAACTCCACACCACAAAGATGTCAAACTCTTGTGGGATCGTTTTCTGGATGTTGACCCAGAGGAGGCAAGATTCAAAAATGTCAAGGTCATCTTAATTTCTGCTAACTGCAGCAAGTCCGCGATTACTAGTCCAGTCCAATTTATAGTCAGCGAAGGCGAAGGTCAGTTCTGTTTGTTATACTCTCAAATCATGTTTTTGAATTGATGTAATGCAGGACGTAATTATCTTCCTGTTTGAAATAACGTCTGTATTTTATAAGATAAGATAGGCTAACTGGTTGTAAGATCTAATCTGTTAAGAATGAACACTAATCTATACTCTCCCTTGCTAGACATGAAAGTACTAGGGGAGCTGTCCAAGACAGAGTCCAACCCATCACATATAGGAAACCTAAAACTGGAACATGAGCAGCTCTTGAAGCACGCACTCAAGTGTGAGTAAACATTTAATGATTTAACTTACATCTAGTGATTTCTGGTACTTTTATGTTTATCACCCAGATCCATTTATTTTAAATTTTGGTGTTGTTGTTTTTTTCTGGCAATAGGGACAGCCATTATGGCTTTAAATATTTAAATAGCATAAATCTATTTCCATTATGATCTCCACTGCTAGCTAACATTAAGCTTACATGCAATATGAATATTTATGTGAAGCAGTTTTAGTCTTAGTCTCAAAAGGTGCTTGTTTATCATTCCTTTTACACAATAAGCCTACTGGTACCTTTTTACTGATTGACCATAGAAGCTGGCTCATTCTGAACAGCAGGTTAAATAATGTTTCTTTCGTGGAAGAGTTCCTAGTTGGTGTTCTATATTCCTAATTTAACCTCTTCCTTCTTCCTCTGTCTCTCTCTCGCTTCATCTCTCTAATTGTAATTTTATCTGTTTCTTCTCTCAATTCTTTTTCCTCCCTTCTTTTCCTCATTCCACTTTTTTTGTCTTTGCTTTTCTTTCATTCTCTTTTGTTCTTTCTAGCTTCCTCATTTTGTTTCTGATCTCCATTAAATCCTGACTGTGGATTTAACCAACGCTTTTGATATCTTATCACCACAGTCCCAAAAGTCCAGGCAGTGGTCTACACAACTCGGTCCAGATATGAGGCAGAGAATGAGAGTGTGGTGACCAAAGTCCTGGAGTACATCAATGCCACTTCCAACAGTAAGAGAATTCCATTCAAAGTGAGTACTTGTTCTCAGACTCATAGTCTTTGTAGTAGGTCCCTACTTTTTCTTAGACTCATAGTCTTTGTAGTAGGTCCCTACTTTTTCTTAGACTCATAGTCTTTGTAGTATGTCCCTACTTGTTCTTAGACTCATAGTCTTTGTAGTAGGTCCCTACTTTTTCTTAGACTCATAGTCTTTGTAGTAGGTCCCTACTTGTTCTCAGACTCATAGTCTTTGTAGTAGGTCCCTACTTGTTCTTAGACTCATAGTCTTTGTGGTAGGTCCCTACTTTTTCTTAGACTCATAGTCTTTGTAGTAGGTCCCTACTTTTTCTTAGACTCATAGTCTTTGTAGTAGGTCCCTACTTGTTCTTAGACTCATAGTCTTTGTGGTAGGTCCCTACTTGTTCTCAGACTCATAGTCTTTGTGGTAGGTCCCTACTTGTTCTCAGACTCATAGTCTTTGTGGTAGGTCCCTACTTGTTCTCAGACTCATAGTCTTTGTTTACTGTTCACATTTTAAACATCACATTAAACCAACTGCAACAAACCAACAATTAGCATTAAGCATCTGCCATGTTTTTCAAAACAAGAATGATACTGTACTAGCAAAGTACATCATATGTAAGTAGTTCCCTTGCATACCTTGCCATGTATGAAGCAGATGAGTGTAAAGCTCATCTCTGTTTCCATGGCCTAAAGCTAATGAAGATGCTGTATGGCTTACACAATGACCAATGGCTTTTTCTTTCCACAACCAATGTCAAGTACCCATTTGAGTTGTGTGGTCAGGAGTGTTTGGAAAAATCCTGAATTTCAAAATCCCAGTCTTTACCAGGATTCAAACTCATGACCCTTCAGTTTGGAAGCAAATGATTTATTTATATGGTTACCACTATATCTTATTAAAGTGTATTATTGAATAAGATATATAAAGTGTATATGGCTCCTTCTATCTCGAAAGACAATGGAGGCGCCCAGATGAGTCACAGGATTTGGTTTCGTCTTGAGACAGGGCAGAATCTTGAGTGACTGATCAAGCTAATTCTGTAGCGGCAGAGTTTGCCACAGTTCGTGCACATAGGCCTATATACCCGGTACATCCGTCCTTGGACTAGCTGACTGGGCAGCTTTCTTTTTCTCTCTCTTGACTGATCTTCGTTTTTTTTTGTTTTTTTTTTAGAAGTTCGTACCAGCACGTACAGTCTGTCTCCATGCTGTCCAGTCTTGGGCTATCTCCTCACACATACTTTGGTTGATGCCTGTGGTTCTCATGCCTCCATTCCAGACATCTCTGTGCTTTAGTATTCTACCCACTCTCTAAATGTATTGATGAGCACTTTCAGATGAAACTTTTGACTAAATAAAATATTGTCTCAGAGCTTTCAATTCTTTAAGCATTCAAATGACTATATTTTATTATCTACTGGCAATCATGGGAAATGTTGTTTTTTTATTTGATTTATCAATATAGTAATGAAGATGCAAACAGAGATCTACTAACATCCTTTTTAAACAGTTACCTTTTTTTTTCTTCAGGTTACTCCCCCTGTGCTACCCTTCTCTGGTGAGGAGATAGATACAGGGTCCAGTGGTGTTGATGGAAGATATGTTCGATTTCTGCCTTCCTCTAAATCAAATGGCTGTTTTGTGGCCATTATATCAAGGGAGGTAAGAGTTGGTACTAGGGATAAAATAATATATCTTCTATACTTGAGTCTATTTGAGTCCATATATTGTCATTGTTATGTTGTTGTTGTTTTTTAACTTTTTGTTTCATATTAATTTAGGAAATGTTTTAAATGAAATCATTAACTACAGTGTATAGATCTAGTCGACAACAGTATGTTATTATGTGGCAAGGTCACAGCTAGGATGCATGGCCACATGAAATACTAACCTCTTTGGACTCTTAGTCAAGCCTTGTAAATATCTCCTTATAAAGTCACAGAATTAAAGTGTAACTAGACTAGTGTAGAATTATAAAATGTTTAGATCAGCCTATCCAGACTGGAGATGGGCTGTAATCTGTTGAACTTTTATCTAAGCCTCACACCTAGTAATATACATCTATGTGTGTTTGGCAAAGCGCTTGGCGTCCAAACCTGAAGAGTTCTGGGTTCAAATCCTGATGAAGACTGGAATTTTCAGTTTCGGGATCTTTAGGGTGCCTCTGAGTCTACCCAGCTCTATTAGGTACCTGAAATTAGTTGGGGAAAAGTAAATGCAGTTGGTCATAATGATGACATTATAACACTCTTGTTAACCGTGGTCCACAGATGACATTTCATCTGCTCTATAAACGGCATGATCTGAAAGGGGAACTTTACATACATCTATGTGTGTGTGTTTCTCCGCATAGCTTTCAATGAGTTTTCATTGTGCTTTTTGTTCATAATTTTTCAAATTATTTACTGACAGATTGATATAGCACAAAAAATTATATTAGATTTTGACAGCTGCGCCTGATGTTGTATCATATACCTTTATGTTTTTACTTTTAGAAGCCATGTTGAGCTAAAAAAAAATTTAGTTTTTTTCATGAACAGGTCAAACTTGAATACTTTCCATTTTATGTTGCAGCCACAAGATCCAAAGGAAGTTGCCAGGTTGGCCATTGCCAGAGCTAAGTCTAAAGGCATGCTGGGTAAAAACCATCCAGCCAGTGACACCAACATGGAAGGAGAGAATGAGATTCCACCTGAAGGCAAACGGTCAACATCACCGTCCAAAAAGCTGAAAGGTAGACATTCCTCTCCAGAGTCTCATGGCTTGAAATTGAAAGTGGCCAGCCATAAAACTGCTGCAGCCATTGGGGCAAGGTTATACCAGGCTGGACTGCTGAGTAAGATGCAACAAGCCAAGCTTCAGCCCCATAAACCAGAACATGTCAAGGTGGTTAAGCATCCGGCACCTTTCAGGTGATTCATTTAACCAGCTCTTGCTGTCACTGGATTGTTTTATTAATAATTCACACAAACGACTGCGGCCAGCCATTTAAAACTAGGCTTTTTCCAAAAATTTAAACTTTACTATTATCTAATAAATTACAGTCATTACTTCAAAAGATAAGATAATTACCTTACTATATTAACAAAATAGTAAATTATTGAACAATTTTTTTAAGTTACAAAATAATGAACCATCTTTTTTTAACTCTTTCTCTCTGTAATTATTTTCCTTGTTTTGATAGTATTATTCCTTTTGCTCATTAGTATTTCACTATTATTATGATAAAACATATAACTTTTTTTTTTGTTTATCAGAAAATGTTATATTCAGTATTAACTTGTAGGAGAAATCCTGCTCTTTTTATACAACACAATTAAAGTTTATAAATCCTAAAATCTATTTAGTTTAATGGGGGGTCAAATCAACGTTGGCATCATTAATTAGGAGAGAAAGAGTTCAAATGTAAGCTAAACTTGGCCGGAGTTGTTAAGTCAATTGTTTTCACTTTGTTTTTGTTTTTCATTATCAATTTTTGTGTGTGTGCACAATTCATCAAAGGTGCGTCTTCAAGAATAATGTACTAACAAAAATAAATGTATCTTTACCCAGTTAATAGATTTTAATATTTTTTTTTTAAAAGACTAAATTATGTGATATTTTATATTTATAAATTGGCTGCTGAAGACAATCCTTTCAAAACACCTGGCCACATTTTGGATGTAACATTTGTGTGGTGCATTTAACTTTTTTTTGCAATTAGGCCTAATTAATATTTTATTTTGGCAAGATGCACTTGCAGTTTTCTAACTATTTATTTGACTAATTATAAATGAAATAATTTTTTAGTTATCTTTTTGTTTGTTTGTTGGTATATTTTATTTGGTCAAAAATAAATTTAGTGTGTGACCTCAATGGAAAGATTTTTTTTATTCCAGTAGCTTGATAACTGTCAAATGAAATCCAGTTGTTTTGCTCAAGTCTGGAGATGATAATTCTAAAGATTGAGAGCAATACTCTCATGGCATTTAACACATGTCATTAGTACTGTGTACATTCCATGTAGCAGATTTCATGTCAAACGCTGTCACTATTTGCTTGCACTTAAAATATGTATTGAAATATTTCTGCCAACAAATAAGCTCTACTCTCTATTAGCTTCACTTTAAATACATTGACTTCTTAACTTGCAGACAAATATTGATTTATACTTTACATAAACACATTTTATGATGATGTTTACAAACTAGTGTCTGCTATATTACCTAGATTTATGTATAGAAGTGAAAACGTATAATATGTATTAAAATATTGCTGCCAACTAATCAGCTATACTCTACATTAGCTTCACTTTACATTGACTTCTTAACTTGCAGACAAATAATGATTTATACTTTGCATAAACACATTTTACAAACTCGTTTACTATTTTACCTAGATTTATGTAAAGAAGTAAAAATGTCGAATGATCAGGAGCATACTAACCTCATCATTACAGAGGGGTGGAATTACAAATACCTCATAGGTTTAAGAAGGTTCCTTACTTTTAACATGGCGGTTGAAAATCAAAACTCAACTGAAGATTGAACTTCTTGGAGACTAGACTTCAAGTTTGGTGCTGCAGTGAAATTTGATAACCATTCATTTTTTTTATTGTTCATGCTGCAAGAGCTGCCAACTGTCTAGTTTGACAGCTTCAAGTCTTTGGATGGCATTTGAATGTAAATGTCTGATGTCAATTTATTTTCCTGGTTAATTTTTTCTGTTAGTGAATTTTCATTAGATGAAACATTTGGGTTGCATGAACTCCATTCAGATCCTTATCACCACCTTTCTGCTCCTCAGTTTATTTACTGTTGATTTATTTGCAATTGTGCAGAAATGTTTCCATAGACATTTTTTAAAACTGAATAATCCTGCCACTTGTGATATTTAAAATGTGATACATTATATCTTATATAAATGTTAATTTGGCATGAGTCTTCATTTAGGCTTTTTGCAGATTCCTGAATACTTTTATTTTGTAGACCTACTGTCTTTGATAGTGCTTCCAGATAATGTCTCTGACAGTGATACCATTCTTCTGGTAATGAGGATCATTCCCTCTTTACATTTCTCCACCATTATTTCTGTAAATCTTCTTTATATTTATTGCATTCACTCTTTGTAAAGAGTGTGAATTAATGTTGTTTATATGTTAAAAGTTTTTTTTTGTACTATTTTGTGTAGACGATATATAATTTTTTTTATCTGGTCCACAATAGAGATTGGACTCTAGCCCACTGAGCATGCTGTAAGCATTAAAAATATGCGCTGTATAAAAGTAATATTTAAAAATTCACTTCTTTATTTTGTTCCAATATTTTTAAAAAAAATATTTATATCACTTCAACAATATGATTTTATGTTATTTACCATTTTATTTCTATGTTGTATGTTGTTGTATGTTTTGTAATGTATCAGCATTAAAAAATGTGCTCTAATTTTCTATTAGCGTATTTTAAATATTGCTTTAAGCTCTTTATCTGTTTGTCTATGATTGTTTGTGCCAGTAGTTGTTTTTTTATGTATCTGTAAGATTCATGCCCATGTCTAATGACTTTAAACTTCTATTCATGGTATCAGTGACCAAGTTGAAGCTTAATGTGTCCAATGGTAAGACAAAATAGGATTGAGTCACATTTATTAGACACAGTCACGGAACATTTCATCACAATAGGATTGAGTCACGTTAAGTAGTCAGTCACCGAACATTTCATCACAATCTCAGTCAGTGGCGTACCTTTACATTGATATCATAGAGCTGCTGTCCTTCCTCCGAGGCCCTTACTCCAGATTAAAAAATTAAGGAATCCCCCCCCCAATCTCTCCCATGTCTGAGTACGCCCCTGACCTTAAAACATAACATGTCAAATAATAAACAAAATCTTTTCTTAAAGATTCGATCACTTTGCGTTGATTATGTTTCATTGTATCACTTTGTGTTGATTATGTTTCATTCTATCACTTTGTGTTGATTATTCTATCACTCAATTTGACATGAACAATTAAGTTATGAACTGTTACGAGAATAATTCATGCGGGTTTAGTTTTTTTTTTTTGCTCCTCATTTTTACTATACATGAACATCTGAAATTCAATGGTTTCTTACTTCTGTATTCAATTAGTTGCAGATCTAACGTTTCATTTCTGTGAGTCTTTAAGTTCCAAAGATTTAAATAATATTTAAATAATAAAAGAAAAAAATCAGAATGTCATTTAGGCAGAAGTTAAATAAAATATACCGGTACTCAGTTCATAGTTGTATTTCTATTTTTAATTTACTTTTGCTGGCTCAACCATATGAACCCAAGGAACTATAAGTCAGATCTAGTTCATGTTAAAATAGAAATAAAATTTTTAAATGGAGGGAAATATTTTTTCTTAATATTACCATTTGCATTTAAAAGAAAAATATTTCTAATGATAATTATACTTACATGTTCAGTTTATGTAATAGTTAATGTTTTTGTTTTATTTTGTTTCCTTATTGTATGTTATTTACTTAAATCGCTTTGTTTTGTTTTTTTTTTTTCACAAAGATTTTGTATTGAGATCCAGAATCTCTTCATTTAAATATGGAAATGATTTTTCCCAAATCAAATCTAATACCCTTTTTATTTGAAAGCATAATTATTAATGATGATTATATGCAGCTTCTGTAAATTTGCATAAAAATTTTTTTAATCTCCTAGAAAGAGAATTAATTTGTAATTAATGTAAACCTCATTTACTCGATTCTTATAATGTATTAACTTATACAAGAACCTTAACTCTGCATATCGAGTACTCATACAAGTAAATACATTGAATATCGTCATTAATAACACATTGACTAACTTTTTGTTTTTTTTTTCCTGTGTTTTACATCCATGGTGAGTATTCAGTCTGTTCTAGCATCAGTGTCTTAGCTTTTAGTATCCTACACCTACTACAGTAGTCAGACCATAATTGTTGGTCAATAATAACACAGAGCTTTGTAGTAAAATTGATCAGCACATTGTTATAAAATAATAATAATTTTCAGCATAATTTTTTTATGCACTCTGCCAACATAACAGTACACATCTGCTTTAAATATAGTAGAGTTACATATTGGCCATGAATATTATAACATGCAACATAAGGTATAAAGTAGTCGCAATTTGTTTAATAGATTTTTGTTGAAATGCATGTGTTCCCAGCTAGTCAGTTCTCACTTTTCGAGTTAAAAATGATCAGAGAATAATTTGCACATTTGAAGTGTTTCTACGAGAGTTTGATGTGACAGGATCCCCCCATCCCCAATTAAAAGAGTAAGATGAATTATGGAACTTTAATCTAATCATACCCCATCCCCAACCAAAAAAAAAAAAAACCCAGCAACAACACAATGTCTCTATTCTAAGATTCAGAACTGAACACCTTTATTCAATGGCCGTAGCTGTACACGGGGCCCTGGGCGAATGTCAAATGCCTAACTTTGTGACAAAGAGTCAAACACCGCTGATCGAATTTGAAGCCAGACTGGGTTTGCCGAGCGCCTAAATGATGCAAGGAAGCCTTCTTCCCCCCCCCCCCCCCACACACACTGGTCCTCCAATGAGATTGGCCCAGAGCACAATGACCATACCATGAAAGTTGCGCTATACAAAAGAATTTTTTAAAAAAACTCTAAAAATAGCTGGCTAAGATCTTTCACGATAGTTGTCAAAGATGCCAGAAAAGCTTCAGTAATAATTTTTAATGTGTACATCATGTCGTCTGGTTTGGAAACTAAAAACTAGCGTATTGGTACTGTACATTAGATAGGTGGTATCTTTGATGGGCTGATGGCGATACAAGAACCTCTTTATCGCGGGGACCCTGGAGGGGGGGGGCGGTTACATTGCCCCCACTCGCCAGCCTCAAATGTCACCTTTATTGTTTTCTTATTCTTTGGTTCTTGAAGGAATAGCAGACAGTCTTCCAATTAGTTGATACATCTAGACTTCTATTTTACTTTTTCTGCTGCAGACCTGATCCACCCTCTGATGTTTTTCTAGTTTTTGTTTGTAAAATGTTTGACATTTTTGTGTTAAATGTGTGACATGTTTCGGATGTTCCTTCAGAGTTGAAGATAATTTACTTCCTAGTCCAAACCTACCGCGGGACGGCAGGGAATGGCAGCGAGCAGGGTTTGAATCCTGGACCATCGAGATGACCGAACGCGCATACTGCACAAGCAAACAATAGTTGGGGTTGAGGGCGATACAAAATAAAGATGACTTGCATAATTAATAAGCAGAAAAGAACTAAATAATTTAACTTTGTGAGTGGAGATCTTGTGAGAGGAAGTTAAAATTCCCACCTCTATTACACCTTTACGGAAATGCTAGTGTCTGGACCAAAGCCAAGTCTTTTTGGATTCTTAGCTGCCAAACTCATTCGTTACTAGACTATTTACTAAAGCAACGTTAAGAGAATTATTTTTGTAACTGCTTCAGTAAAATTTGTGTTATTGACGGGTTAGGGCAGAATTTAAGTCATTGTTTAACATGCATGACGCGTAGGACGTAATCATCTTTTTTTTTTTGAAGTAACGTCTCTATGAAGATAAGATGTCAATAAAGAGACAACCCAGAGTCAGTTGACTAGATATTTAACAGATTTTTAAAAATGTTTTTTTTTTAAATGTAATGTGATTGTTTCATTATTGTATTATTCATTGTTTTCCCTTCTTTTGTTATTTCAGAGGGTAAAAATACTTTCTTCTATTGGAAACAACGCGCAAATAGCTGTATTTTTTTTTGTTTTGTTCTAGACAAAGAATTCTGAAATCAAGCTCTTATCATCTGAAGTTGATTCCTCATGACCTGGTTCAATTTTTACTTCGCATCTTTCAGTGACGTGATTGCCCAGCAACACCTGCCGCACTGGCATATTTAAGAACTTATACAAAGTACACTGTATTATTATTCTGATTTAGAAAAACTAAAATTATAATGAATGAAAATAAATATACACTGTTTACATTCTCTTTTTTTTTCTTGGCTACACATACTTATGGACCATAATTTCATAATTGTATATGATGTTTCTATTTCGCCACTACCAAAGATCTTTACGTATCCCTTAGTCTGTTGGACCGTTGGGGCAAGACTCGTCCACCGTCTTTCTCCATTCATCCCTGTTTTTTGTTGTTTTTTTTTTGCCTTGTTCAGAACCTCTTTCAATGGCATGCCCGTCCATACTGTTGTCCTCCCATCGCTTTCTCTGTCTGCCTCTTCTTCTTTTTCCTGGTACTGTTCCCTAAAGGGAGGTCTTTGCGAGCTCTAAAGATCTTGTAATATGGCCATAGATTTTAAGGCTTGCGTTTTTTTTTATTATAGTTAGCAGGTCATCATGGGGTCCGATCGCTGCAGTAACCTTGTCTCTAATCTCTTGGTTTCTGATGCGGTCTTTGAATGTGATACCTAGGATCCTTCTGTAGCATCTCAATTCCTTTGCTAGGATCCTCCTCTCTAGCTCTGCAGTCAGCGTCCAAGACTCACTGGCATATAAAAGTCATAAATGTCAACTGAACGAAACTCGCAGGAAAACATTGTTACGTTACACACACACACACACACACACACAATATTTTGCCTTGTTGTCTGCACATTGAACTTGGTGTCCTGCTGCTGTCTACAAAAGATTACAATAAATCTAATTGAATCAGATAGTGAGTTGATTGCTTGTGTAATAAACATAACTTTCATCTACTAAAGTACATATAGGTCATTTGTTTGATTTCTATTTTTTGTCTTAAAATAATTTTTAAATCATATTTTGTAATTAAAACTTACAACATGCCAATAGTTTACGCGTGTATGCATTTATGGATTTTGCAATGAATAAAGAAATTATATAAGAAGCACCAAAAAAATAACAACAAAACATAACGTTTAGACGACCAACTAGTTGCATGTGAGGTTTACACGTGTTAACAAACCAGCTTTCGACATTGAGATTGGACCATAGCGCTCTGAGCATGCTATAAACATGAAAGTAGCGCAATATGAAAGCTATAATTATTATTATAAAAATAAACCCACTAAGCAATAATACATTACAAGTAACTGACGAAATGGCCCAGTGCCTAGAACATTCTTTATGTGAGGGCTTGAAGTCTGGAATTACTATACAGATTGATGAGTCACCAAGAAACGAAGTTTTATACCTAGCGTAAAACGTGTAAAGGAATAAACATTTTCTAAGATTCATTATTCGCTGGTTCGGTCATATTGTAAGACATGATTCACTATATAAAGTCATTCTCCAAAGTACAGTGGAAGGAGAAAAAAGTGTCATTTGAGCAGTTTAAAAAAATAGAGGGAGATTAGTAGGCCTATAATTTTTTTGCCATATTTAACGACATTGATTTAATCAAAACTAAAACCATAACAACTGCATTTGTTGCGAAACTTTCACAAACAGAAGTTAGTAAGAGGAGAATGTCCCTAGTCTTTCAAAATTGCAAAATAGAAATTGAGATGACGATGTGTTTATTTATTATCAACACTAACGGCTCTACATGCAGATCTGTACTAGATGTTTGAAGACATTCTTCACTTGAATATTCACTGGGTGTGGAACTCTTTTGTACGTTAACAGATTCTAATCTCTAACACAGACGAGTCCATAGTTCCTCAAGGTAATACAGCATCATATTATAGAAATATTTACAAATGAGAAAATGAAAACCATTGTCCGAACAAGGAGACCACAAAGTCTGTTTATATTCTGCGTTGTGAGTTATTTGTAGAACTTGTTGACTGCCGGACAAATATCCCCTCACTTTCACATGCTCCTTAGTCTGCACCACACATGATTTGTCCACTGTCTATCTCCATTCCGCTGTATCTTTTGCCTTCAATGACGGGCCCGTCCAGTCTTTTGTCTTCCCGTCGCTTTCTCTGATTGTCTCTTCTCTCCCCCCCCCCACCGCATCTGTTCCCCAAATGAAGGTTATTGCAAGCCCTAGAACCTTATGGCCGGAAAGTTTTGGTTGGCGATTTTTTTTTTTTTTTTTTGATAGTGGTCAGCATGTCATCATAAGGCCCTTGTGATCCTGTTTCGAATCTCCTCATCTGTGAAGCGATCTTTGTTGGTGATACCTAGAATCCTTCTATAGCGTCTCAGTGTCACGAGTCGATACTGTGACCTTATTCTACCAGTTTCTAAAAGCCTAGGTCATTAATGTCTAGAGTAAACACTTTAATTATTATCATCCAATCAGGGAAAGATGTCAGGGGGGGGGGAATAATAGGATACGCCAGTGTCTAGGTCACAGTTAATAAAATATTTAGGATAGAAGTTTCTATGATTCTGGAAAGTACGATTTAGAAAAGTATAAATTAGGGGAAAGTTAGTCATTCGGTGTCCTCGCATCGTAAAGGTCCTCGAAGAAGAACAGGTCCTCGCATCGTAAAGGTCCTCGCATCGTAAAGGTCCTCGAAGAAGAACAGGTCCTCGCATCGTAAAGGTCCTCGAAGAAGAACAGGTCCTCGCATCGTAAAGGTCCTCGAAGAAGAACAGGTCCTCGCATCGTAAAGGTCCTCGAAGAAGAACAGGTCCTCGCATCGTAAAGGTCCTCGAAGAAGAACAGGTCCTCGCATCGTAAAGGTCCTCGAAGAAGAACAGGTCCTCGCATCGTAATGGTCCGTGAAGAAGAACAGGTCCTCGCATTATAACGATTTTTTATAGTAACGGTCTTATGTTTAAATGTTTGTAATTTCAGTAGTTGAAGTTACATTAATAAAATTTGTATCATAAATTTGTTTCAGTTATAAGTTATATCAGTTAAAGTTGTAGCATTAGAAAATTTCATTTTATACAGATATTGAAGTCAAGTTGTTATTGAATTGAGAATCTACTTCTACGTGTAATTTGAAGAAGTTTAATAAAGAAGTTAGGAGAGAACACAGATGTTTCTTCAGTGTGTTATCAAGTCATTTGTATAATCTCCGGCAAGATAATTCTGTTTGTATCATTACTAAAATTAGAAGAAATACGAATTTTACGAAGTAATAAATAAACAGAAATCATCACACCCAGCTCCTGTGCTATGAACCTTCTCTCTAAGTCTGCAGTCACCGCCCTACAAGAATGTGCCCATTAAATAGGAGCGCATCAGTCTGATTCTTTTTGGCCGAGAGCTACGAGAAGGTTTCCATCGGACAAATTGTGCTTATAATTTGTTCTTCGTGAATCCAAAGACAACTGATCACGTGTTGACGCCTATGGTTTACAGCAGTGTTTCCCAAACATAACAAATGATGGAGATGCTTACCATGATGAAGCGTGCCGAATAGGAAAGGCAGGGAGCATTTTCCAAAGGGTGCGACCTTTTTGGACTAGCCAAGCCATTGGGCTCGAGACAAAAATACACCTTCTCAACACAATCGTCATTCCAACTGCTACATATGCATGTGAGACATGGAAGTCATCTGTCAAAATTGAGAAAAGACTAAATGTGGCTCAACAAAAATGGCTGAAACGGATTTTGGGAGTCAGTTACACAGACAAGGAAATCCTTTGCCGAACTGGGAGTCGAACACTTAGTGAGGTTGTAACATAGCGTCGCATGAGGTTTGCGGGACATGTTCTACGTCAAAATCAATTACGCACACCAAGAGTTGCAATAACTTAGAAGCCAATACGAGGAAAACGCAAACAGGGACGTCCTCGTATTACTTGGCGACACACCTTCATGGAGGACCTCAGAACAGCGGACACCAGGTGGGAGGAGGCTTCAGACATTGCCAATGACAGATCTTTATGGGGACAACTTGCCAATGCGCCGAACGCCGCGGGAGGACCTAAGTAAATAAGTTCCCAAACTGTGTTACGCGAGGGCTGAACAGGTGTTCATGAACTACTGGAATAATTTAGTAGGCTAATAGGCCACCACGTGAATTAATATCTGTTAAAAAAAAAAAAAAAAAAGCAAAGTGTTCCGTTAAATACTCAGAATTAGCGAAATTTGGGAAACACTACTTTACAAAAATATGATAGCATAAACAAATAGGGTTTCCGATCTAGATTACAGATTATAAAGAGAAGATAATTACGCATTTTGTGTTTCAATCTGATCATGCATGTTAATCAGTGACTTAAACTCTACTAAGTCGTTGGTTTTCCTGGCTGAATCAGGCAACCCATTCCATTCCATCCGAAACATGTTTAACATTTTACAAACAAACAGTTAAACATTCTCTAACGGCACTAGTGAAGAAGGAGCACTTGTACGAATTTGTCCTAGCATATGGAATAAGAAATGTGCCTCTATCTTTGTGTCTTTCTGAGTATTTTTTTTATTAGGCTTTGTTTTCCTGGACCTAAATGAAATCTAGAGACTAGGAGGGTCAAGGAAAATAGATCTATACACAACTGTTAAATCCAGACGAAGACCACAACAGAACGATGGTTGAACACTCCAAGAGAATACCACAGTTTTAACGCGCGCAAAATGGTTTTGCGGATACATAGGGTATTATTTTGTCTAATTTATAAAAAGATTTTGAATAATGTTTTTACTTAATAAATATTCGAATATAAATTTATAGGCCTTAAGTACATTCAAGTAGGCCTACAGACATTTTTTTCCCAGAAAAAAAAAGATAGGCCTACATTCAGACCCGTCAGCGAAATGCACATAGCAGTTCATGAAAAGCTGATTTAGATATAAGAAGGTAATACTTAGTTAGCCTATTACTTAGTATATATAATTTATATGTGACAGATATTTTTTTCATAAAGGCAGCACAGAAACCTTCACCCAGATAGCCTACTACCTTGCCCCATGAGTCCACAAATGAGATTGAACCAGAGCGCAATGGGAATGCTTGTACCATGTAAGTCGCGCTTTACAAAAGTAAATTTTAAAAAATATAACCCCAAATATTTTGCTAAAATCTGTCATGATAATTGTTATCTTATCGTATATTATATTGTACAGACGTTACCTACTCCAAAAAAAGAAGATAATTACGTCCTACTCCTACGCGTCATGCATCTAGATGCATAGATTCCAGAAAAGCTTCAATACCTTTAATTTAAGCCTATAAAGTGTAAATATTACGTTTTTTTCACAAACTGGGATTTCTGAACAAAAATTAAGCCCTTTCTCCAACCGGGTGGGATCCGACATTGCAATATATTGATTATTAATTTTTTTTTTTAAATTAAATCTATTTTTGTTTTGTGAAAGTTCTTTTAAGTTTTAGGGGAAAACAAAGTGTGTTAAAAATAGAAACGGGAATGTTTGTATTGACTTCAAACAGGATTACAGACGATAACACCGTCAGTCACTTGAGACACTCAGACACTCAGACAGTATAACTCAAATAACTGAGTATACAGATCTATCTAACTGAGTATACAGATCTATCTATCATCATCTAGAGTACAGATTTAGATTTGTCTAGGTCTAGAATCTAGATCTAATTTTAGAGTCTAATAGACTCTATTTAGTCTATTTAGAGATTCTTACTCTTAGTTTCTAGAATCTAGATTGATAAATTAAAATTGATACTCATTCAGAGTCATTGATAGTGACAGTCAGTCAGACTCAGTCAGTCACAGTCAGTGTCACACTGTCACTCACACTGTACTGTACAGTGAGTGACCGAGGCCCAGAGTGTGTTTGCGTAGATCTATAATAAAATAATTAGGCATGATCCGCTTTTAGGTCATTTATTTACGTCTCTAGGCAGCCATATCTACTCTATCTCATTAGTCATACTCTACAATCCCTACATCTATGCTGATTTCAATGTGCCAAGCTTTTGGAAACAACAGAAAATCATGTTTTTTCATAAACGAGGTAATCAATCCAAATCATCAATAATCATGAGGCTAATGATGCATAGCATGCTTAACTTTAAAATATAAAAATACATATCTAGATCTAATATAGATTATATACTAAAATATATACATATATATCTAGATTTATATACTTTCTTAGTTTTTATGATATTCAAAGGAATGAGTGTTATATGAATATGTTTCAGTGTTGGTGAGAAGCTGTGAGTCTCAGTGACAACCTCACTTTTATTCTCTCTGCCTTTCTTTTTTGTTTTGTCTTTTTAATATGCTCCATAAAAAATGACCATTAGACATTTTACCTGCCTAGGGCAGCCTCAATCTCCTTGGGGACAGCAGGGATTCTATGGACAGGGTTTGAACTCAGAACCACACTACTGTGACAACATTTTTTAACACATATCACACACATGCAAGCTGCCATCAATTTTTATATTTAGTAAAGCCCATGAATACAATCCTTAGTTAAAAATGAAGATTACATATGATGGATGCCTGTTTGTATTATATGTGATTTGGATTTGGACTGTTATCATATGGTCATGCTCTTGAACCCTGCCCACTTTGTATCCCTGCTGTCCTGCAAAAGGTTTGTAATCATTTTCATTTTTTAAGGAAAGTCCTAAAGAAATCAGCATAAGTAACCCATTTAAATTTGTACCTATGCTCATTTAAATGTGTATCCAATGAAATTGAATGCTATTTACAGAATTCTTGTGTATAATAGGGGAATTTTACTATTAACTTTTGTTTATCACATTATAGGTCTACTAAATATTTTTAACTTTGAATACACTCATTTTGGAATGTACATATATGATAGTAGATATGAGTTCATTAAAAAAGAAATGAAATAGATTACAACATTTAATTATCATACTAGATCTACAGGGCTCACAGATAGTAAAGTAGCAAAAATACATAAAACACAGAACCATAACTTACTTTATACAAAAATACGAACAAATAAAATATACCTAAAGACACAAAGTTATAAGTACATTTCTTATTCCATATGCTAGGACCAATTCATATAAGTGCTTTTTCCCTAGTGCCATTAGAGATAGAATGTGCTACCTGAATCATCCAGGAAAGCCAATGACAGATCAAAATTTAAGTTTCTTATTAAGATGCACTTAGCACTTGGATACGTAGAAGTGTTCTGCTAAATACTCGCAACATAAACATAAATTGAAAGTATAAAAAAAGTAACTTATTTAATGTATTCACTAACTAATGACACAAATTGTGCACACTTCTACTTTAAAGTATGCAAGCCTTACTCTCCTACGGTGGGGAGCAGTGGAATGTAAAAATGTATCAATCAAGTCTGTCCAGACTTGCAAGTAAATGTAAGATTGTATCAATCAAGTCTGTCCAGACTTGCAAGTAAATGTAAGATTGTATCCAGTAGTTTGTAGAGCACCTATTCAGGCCTCGCAGAACCCACACAGTTTGGGAAACAGATAAAAGAATGTACTAAATGTTCAAGTATTTTCACTTGACTGCTCTTTGGCTCTTCAATGAAAACACTAAGTGTCTTAGAAACTTTGATTTGACCATGACTGCCCCATCCCCCAGGTCTCTTTGCACAGCGCTTATTCTGTCTCCATTTTCTTGTCATCAGTATAGCAGCTTATACATATACATGTTATTGTGAGGATTTAATATATACATGTTAATGCGAGGATTATACATATAAATGTTATTTTCAGGATTATACCTATACATATTATTGTGAGGATTAGCTTGTTGACAAAATTGTTGTATTAATGACATTACTATATTGACAGATGTTGAAAAGGAAAGTATGCAACTGGGATTGAGAATACAGAAGTTATGCTCAGGACTAAGTAACTGTTTGGATCAGGTGAGTGCGGATTACATGTGACTCAAGTAACTTTTAAGTTTCTGTTAGTGTATACATGGTTGTTTGATTAGGCTGGAGAAACAAATATTTCATTTTAATTTTGACGTAACTCATTTGGATTAACAAGTGCTTTTCAACATTTCACTAACTACTCAGTTTGATGAAAATTAGTTTATTTGTCAAAGTTAGTACATTGTTTAAATGTTCTAGCTTTTTCTTCTGCATTTTGCTTAAATATCTAGCTATGTTGATTCAAGCTATCATTCCAGTCATTTGTATGTAATGGTCATTCTCAGCTATGCTGGTATTGAGCATTAGCCCCAGTGCTTGTACTGACCGCTATATCTGTTCCATTGAACTTCCTTCTGAGCAGATTAAAACTGATTGCTAAATGTCAAAGATTATTTATAGATTTTAAGTTTTGATAATGTTTGAGTTATTCAAGTAATGTTTTAAACATGTCAAATACAATAACTATGAAATGTTTTTAAATCTCAAAGGTTGCAGTCACCAAGCAGGTAATGAATCTAGTTTATCCTGGCATCACAGCCACGGAACTGGACAATTTATCAGCAGAGGTAGCTTTCAAACTGACATCCAAGCATCCAGATTATAGTATACTAGCTACAAGAATAGCTGTGTCCAATTTACATAGAGAGACAAATGAACATTTTAGTGGTAGGAGTTTAATTGTTTATTTCTTGGAATCTGTGTGACTAAACCAAACAATGGGAAAAACTTGCAACAATGTCATTGTAGAGAACTAAAAGTGGTTCAAGTCTCAATTTGAGCTTTAAGCTAAATGATACACACCTGCTAAATGAGCCATTTTAAAAACTCTATACCATTATAAACTATAAACTATTTTAAATAAAACTATTGAGGTTATACTTTTAGCACTCTACATAGAAAAAGAGTAAATAATTCAAATTGATTTGAAGACCAAACAGATATAGATCAACATCAATACAACACAAGTTTTGGTCCTGCTTTAGCACTTTTGTCCTTAATTTGTAAAAGCCCAAAATAAGTTTGATCAAGATTTGTTTTTACCAATTGTTCCTCAAGCCTTCAGGGTTAGGGTTAGGATTTTCATTTTTTTTAATGAGCACATGTAGGTCAAAGTAGATTCTTCTTCTTCTTCTTGAAACTGTCAGGTAGAGTTGTGCCTTCGGTTCTTGGAACTCTAGGCCAGCAAAAGTGAACAAGAGCTCCCTCTCACCGGCCTGAATGAGAACAGTGTACACTGTTCTGTCTGGCAAGTGGGTCGATAGACTAACGGCAAGAGGCCGCGTACACTAAGACCCCCGCCATTTTTCTTTTCTATACCAGGCTAACCATGCGGGACACGCCATTCATGTAGCTGCCCCTTGAGGAACAGCGCCTGGATTGTGACAAGGTTGTGGGAGCTTTTTTACAACTCCGCGCAGTGCAATGAGGATCTCTCGCACCCCCTTAGGCACCCCCACGGGAGTCTAGTTTTGCTACCCTTTTGCCTAATCGTTTCCTCCTACGATCGTTTCCACCCGGGCGCCACTATGAGGCAGGGTAGCATGCCCGGGAGGTCAAAGTAGATAACAGTGATGAGATGCAAGTCTAAATCTTTCAATTTTCAGCAATGAGAACAACTTCCGATGTTATATAGACAGATATATAATTAAATGAATCTGTACCAAGCATGCAATTTTCTAATGGACTGGAGAAAACTCACACAGTGACTGAAAATGTCAATTATAGTCTAGTAGGATGTTGAAAATCACAAGAAAATTGAATTTCTCTGATGTGGTTGCAATAAAAATGCTATAGGATGCTTTGTTTTTGCTATACAAGTTTCTGGTGTCAGAAATTTGATGCCCATTGCCGACACTGTGGAGAGTCGGTGGAAACAGTGACGCATCTCTTGCAAGAGTGTCTGCAGCTCCGAGAGCTGCAGGGTAGTTTGTCTGCAGAGTCACTTGACCTGTATCGGAGCTTAAAGGCACTACACCTAACAGCAGAGTTTCTCGCCAAGGGAGGACTGATCCTTCCAGCCTTGTCACCAATTGGAGTTCATCTCAGGTGTCAGAAATAAAGATTATTACATTGTAGCCCAAACCTTCTTTAGACTACAAGAGCTAGAATTGTGCACGGTTTGTTCTCATGACTATCATGATGACATCCAAAATGTGTACCACATGACCATGTAGCCTTCCTACAATTTTTTTTTATTGAACCTTTTATAAAATAATTTATACGAATGTTGTATTTGAGTTTTGATTTCACAATGAATGCCACAACAAAGCGACTTTCACTTCTGCTACGTGATTACATATTTCTTGTTTCACTTTTTGTCTTCTATAATCATTAATGTGTTTTATCTATTGTGCAGAGGCCATGACTTCCTTGCATCAGTTGGTGAATCCAGAGACTGGAAAACAGTGTTCTTTGATATCAGATGAGTTGTATGAAATCATCCTTAACAATGCAGATGTAAGCCAGCAATGTTTAGTGTTGACCAGAGTCACTTTTAGTCAAATGAACATAGTACTTAGTTGTTGTTGTTTTTTTGTCAACTTTGTTCATAAACCTACAGCTTGTAACAGGATTGATTTTTATGAGTGTTAAATTCATTAAGTAACTCACTTGTCAGCAGACGATAGATTTATTGAATAAATAACTTGGCTGAACCAGCCGCAAAAGCATAGGCACAATGTACACTCAAATAATAATATCACAACCATAGTTACAATTTCATGTTGAGAATAAACTCCTAGTACTTCACAATATACATACTCCTGCTGAAAAATATATCCACGTTCATACTCTTCAAGGACCAAGTAACAACTGCCGTTTTCACTTCCTGGTCAGTTTCAGACCAATAGCTTTCCCGTGAAAAGAGCACAAGATGATCAAGTGATTACAAAATCACTTCATGTCACAGAGTCTCAAACGAGGCTGTGACACAGCTCTTCAAATGACTTTCTGAACAGTGATAATTTATTCCCGAGAGCATAAGAAATAAACTGATTGATTAAGAAAGAAATCTACCATACCAGATAGCCCTAAAACAGCTGCACGTGCACAAACTGTGGCAAACCTTGCCATCCAAGAATTGACTTGTTTAGTTATTGCAGAATCTGCCCAAACTCAAGAAATAATTTAAACCAGTGATTCATATGGGCGCATCCAGTCTTCCAAGACAGACGGAGCCATTTATAATTTATTCTTTTATATTCATTTTTGATTGAATTGAAAAATAATACATAATTTATTTTTGTTTGGCTATTAGAAATATATTTGATAATTGTAATGTATTAGATACAGAAAGATCCTTGCTATTTACCTTTAATCTTATTATACTCTTTATATTAACAGAAACTGAATTCTAGCATTGATTATGAGAGAGATTACCAATTTACTTATCTGGGACTCAAGGTATCGTAAATAATGACCACATTTTAAGTCTCTGTAGCTAAAAAAAAAATCATGAAATTATAGTTAAGAATTTAATCAAATATTTTTCTGTTAATTGTTTTTCCATTTTGTTTTCAGACTTTACAAAAATCTTTCCTTTTAAAAGTGGGTGACAAAGGTGAGATAACTCAATAAACTGCTGGTAGATAGAACTGGTCAGAGATAACTCCATAAACTGCTGGTAGATAGAACTGGTCAGAGATAACTCCATAAACTGCTGGTAGATAGAACTGGTCAGAGATAACTCCATAAACTGCTGGTAGATAGAACTGGTCAGAGATAACTCAATAAACTGCTGGTAGATAGAACTGGTCAGAGATAACTCAATAAACTGCTGGTAGATAGAAGTGGTCAGAGATAACTCCATAAACTGCTGGTAGATAGAACTGGTCAGAGATAACTCCATAAACTGCTGATAGATAGAACTGGTCAGAGATAACTCCATAAACTGCTGGTAGATAGAACTGGTCAAAGATAACTCAATAAACTGCTGGTAGATAGAAGTGGTCAGAGATAACTCAATAAAATGCTGGTAGATAGAACTGGTCAGAGATAACTTAATAAACTGCTGATAGATAGAAGTGGTCAGAAGTTTGAGATGTTTTTTTTTTGTTTTGTTGATTATAGTAAAGTAAAGTTCTCCTTTCAGACCTTGTGTTCTATAGGGCAGATGATGTAAAGGTCATCTGTTTCTGTGGCCTACGGTTAACGAGGGTGTCATGTGGCCAGCACAACAACCAACCGCCTTTTACTTTTTCCCTAACTAATGTCAGGTACCCATTAGAGCTGAGTGGACTTAGAGGCGCCCAAAGATCCCGAAATTAAAAATCCCAGTTTTCAGCAGGATTCGAACCCCGGTCCCCGGTTTGGAAGCCAAGCACTTTACCGCTCAGCCATTGTGCCTCCTGTTGATTATAGTGACACACCATTAATGTTTGTCTCCTCTCTCTCTCCACAGTGGCTGAACGACCACAACACATGTTCATGAGAGTGGCTCTGAGCATTCACATGGAGGACATCAACTCTGCCTTAGAGGTTAGTAGCCCAGTTGTTGTTGTTTTTTTTAATAAATGATTGTTTACTCAAAGTTAAGCTGCTTCCTAAAACTTGTATGTACCATTCATTTTTTATGGCGTTGCATTTAAAATTGTTATGTATTTTTTGGCTACCACTGTAGCACATGGGAGGCGCGGTGGCTGAGCGGTAAAGCGCTTGACTTCCAAACCGGGTGTCCCGGGTTTGAATCCTGGTGAAGACTGGGATTTTTATTTCGGGATCTTTGGCGCCTCTGAGTCCACCCTGCTCTAATGGGTACCTGACAATAGTTGGGGAAAAAGGCGGTTGGTCGTTGTGCTGGCCACATGACACCCTCGTTAACCGTAGGCCACAGAAACAGATGACCTTTACATCATCTGCCCTATAGACCACAAGGTCTGAAAGGGGAACTTTACTTACTTTTACTTTTACTACTGTAGCACATGTACCAAATTGTATTTGAAATTTTGTTTCATGTTTTGGGCTTGTAACATCTTACAATGATGGCCAAATTTCATTTTTTACTTTGGCTAAAAAATTTCATGCCCTTTTTTTTTTTTCTATTACTTAGTCCCATTAAATCATCTTGCTCTAAAACAGCGGTTCTCAACCTTTTTTGCTCGGCGACCCCTTATTATAATCCCCACTCTGCCATGACCCCCCACTCACACAGCAATAGAAGAATAGACAATAACAATCCATATTTTCAATGGTCTTAGGCGACCCCTGGCAAATGGTCAATCGAACCCCAAGGGGGTCGTGACCCACAGGTTGAGAACCCCTGCTCTAAAACAAGTTCTGCATCCTGACACTTTAAAACACATTGATACATTTCATGTTTTGTACACTATGCTTAAGCAAATGCTATAATATGGCTTATTGTAAAAATAGTAAAATCTATTTCTGAAGTGTCTGATTTCATAACAAGATGCATTTCATCTGTAGACCTATCACTTGATGTCTGAGAAATGGTTCCTTCATTCTCCTGTCACCATGGTCAATGGTGGGACTGTAAATCAACAACTTTTAAGGTAAATGAGATTTAGATAGGAATGCTGGTTTTTCTTTTTTTTTTCACGCACTATGAAAACTATATTTTGCTAGTTTGAATAAAACTAACTTATTTCCACAAAGTATCCCCTACATACCTGGCTTTGAAAGAATTATTTTTTTAAATGTTATTAAAAAGAAATTTAACTAAAAAAAATTGGAATATCCTTGAATGATAAGCCTGCTGTTTGAATATAGCCATGTCAAAACTGACAATGAATCAATCCATGTCAAAACTGACTGAACCAAGCCATGTCAAAACTGACAATGAATCAATCCATGTCAAAACTGACTGAACCAAGCCATGTCAAAACTGACAATGAATCAATCCATGTCAAAACTGACTGTGAACCAAGCCATGTCAAAACTGACTGTGAACCAAGCCAGAAAACTGACTGTGAACCAAGCCATGTCAAAACTGACTGTGAACCAAGCCAGAAAACTGACTGTGAACCAAGCCATGTCAAAACTGACTGTGAACCAAGCCACAAAACTGACAATGAACCAAGCCACAAAACTGACTGTGAACCAAGCCATGTCAAAACTGACTGTGAACCAAGCCAGAAAACTGACTGTGAACCAAGCCATGTCAAAACTGACTGTGAACCAAGCCATGTCAAAACTGACTGTGAACCAAGCCACAAAACTGACAATGAACCAAGCCACAAAACTGACTGTGAACCAAGCCATGTCAAAACTGACTGTGAACCAAGCCATGTGAAAACTGACTATGATAAACTGGCTTCACCATATTAGTCGAAATATTATATTCCTATCAATATATTTCTAGTGCTTTTTTCATAGTATTTTATATCTGAAACGTAATAATATCACAACTTTGAAGAATACTGACATGACATAGATAGCTAGGTGGCATATTATTTTTAAACTGGTCCTTTTAATGTTAGTCTAATTGTTTGAACTCTGTCAAGACATATTAGTTTCAATGCATTCTAATGCCTTTTTTTTAATAACGTGTGGTTAATTGACAGTTTAGTCAGCTGCTTGGTTCTTAAATGGATGGCTGCCTGGTCATGCGGTTTGTACGCTGGACTTTCGTTCAGATTTATTGATGGTCCTGGGTTCAAACCCTGCCCGCTCCCATCCCCCGTCGTCCTGCGGGAGGTTTGGACTAGGAAGTAATTATCTTCAACTCTGATGGAACATCCAAAACATGTAAAACATTTTAAATTCATATCACAGTGAAGGATATTTACAATTCAAATGCTAAAGTACTAACTACTACTAAGTACTGACTACATGCCATTAAACTTACTTTTGACCAGGTAAACAGCTGGAATTACCATTGCCCATAGAGCGTTAGGTACATCATAGGAAGACTATATTTTTACTTTCTCTTTTAATGGAGCTCATTTCTAAGACTAAGACTGCTTTATTGATCCTTACGGAAATTTGTTGTGTTTACAAGGACTCTTTTCTCATATAAAGACAACACAACAGAAAAATACACATACAACAGACAACATAAAGAGTTCATTCAGCGACTACACACAGGCATCTTGGTGCATTTCATGTTCCCTGATCAATGAGTGGCGGTGATAGAGTCTGACTGAGTGAGGTATGAACGAGTTTTTGTACCGCTCCGTTCTTGTTTTGATTGACAGCAGTCGCCCACTTCGCGACGACCTGGCATAGTTCTGATGGAGCGGGTGGCCGTTGTCTTCCAAGATTTTTTCGATTTTTCTTAGGCACTTTTGTTCAAAAAGTTCCTTTAAATGTGGTAATGTTGTGAGTGTAATTTTTGATGCTTTTTTAATGCTTTCTAGACGTCGCAACAGTTTAGATGAGGCGTTGCCTTGCCAACAAGTTATTCTAAGTCAATATCTTGAGGATGTTGTCTGTAAGGGATGCATGTGTATATCAAATGTAGCTGAAGTATTTCTAGAAGATGTTTAATTAGACTAAGTGCGTGCGTACCTTGTTTGATGTATTTTAATCGCGAGTTCTTGAAAACATGCACACCGTCACAAATATAGATAAGGTACTAAACAGGAACACAGACTCAATGACCAAGTTGACTCAAGGTGAACTTCAAACAAACGTTTATTACAGAATGGGGCCACAGCTTAGTCTGTCACTAATAACGATGTTATCCCCTCAAGAGTCTAGCAGTAACTGATCAATAAAAGTCTATTCTAATCTCTAACCCAAAGTCTATGTCGTCACTATAAAATGTATGTTCACCGTCAGTCTAATAAAGTGCGCAACCCAACTAACTAAACTATCTATCTAACATGTTGTGATTGTTAAAGTTATTCTTGGATTAATTTCTCTCTCTTGATTTACAGGTATAACTCTGTCAGGCTCTACTTTTATGCTCAAACAAATTAAGTTCTAATATCTAAATTTTATGTGGCATGTTTAGAGCACACAAAAAAAAACTATTGTAAAGATATTCTCAAAACTAACATTTTTATTTTTAAAACTAATCAGACTTTCTTTTTTTTTTCGTACCCTCTACTCTCCCTCTCCCCCTGCAACAGCTGCTACCTTGTATCAATACCATCGGACAGTATTGAAGGAATATTTGATGCCTTGAAAAACTGTGCTGTCATCTCCAAGTGTTTTGGGGATGTGGGTCTTGGCGTCCACTGTGTGAGAGCCTCTGGAAGCTACTTAGAGGGGGTAAGTCTCTTGTAACTATTTGGCCTCACCTTATTGATGTTATAGTTATGGAACAACCAGATAGACCTGTTAACTACCTCACCCTTAGGTCAATGTTAGTCAACAATCACAAAGAGGAGTGGCTCAACCAATGGGCATCAGGAAACACAGGCAGAGCCATGTACAAAGAAATGACTACGCCTAACAAACTGGACAGTATTAACTTCCTCCCCCGCAAAGAACAATCTACAATCTTCCAACTAAGAACAGGACACACACCACTATTAAATTACCACCTGAACAAAATAAACTCCACACAACTCCCCCTTTGCAGACACTGCGTCCACCCCTTTGAAACCGTAAACCATATCCTCTTTGAATGCCCCTCCCTAATCCACCTTAGGCAGACCCTGCTTCCACTACAGCCCAACATAACCAACACCCTGTACGGCAGTGCTGAATAACTGAAGAAAACAGCACACTTTTTTTTTCCTTGGCACAGTCTGCAAAAGAGCTCACAGCTCAGCAGCAATAAAGCTGGCTAGAAGAAGAAGAAGAATAGTTATTGAGTCTATGGTGTTCACTATGTATGTAGTTTACTTGTGTGTTTCAGATTCAAGGCAAATCCAATGGGATCGTTCCAATGTTGAGAGTTTTCAATGCAACATCTGAGTTTGTCGAGCAGGGATCAAGTAAGGTAATATTTCATAGTTATGTTGAGAAACAACGCTAGAAATATAGTACTGAATAGAGATTTCTTATTGAATTCACTTTTACAGTTGACAGCAACTCTAGTATTATGAAAGTCTCCTATCTTATAAAACATTATTTCATAGTTGTCTATGATTCCAGGGAAGGCGTAGCTAGGGCCCCCAAATGAGTTTTTTTTTTACATTAAAAATTAAATATTACGCAAAATGCTGGGGCCCCAAAGAGGTAAAGCCCCCCCGGGCCCCCAAACGATGTAAAATTATAAGCTACGCCCCTGTTCCAGGGGGTCAATTTAAGTTATCTTTTAGTCTTCTGCACCTGACTTCTGTATTGGATTTTCTTTGGGCTTCAAATGTGAGTCACATGACCTTCGCGAGAGCTCTCCAGCTGTCTCTTTCTTCAGGGGCCATCTGCTGCCAGCTGTTTTCCTCTATGCCAGTGAGGACAAAATGTCTTCTGAGTTGATCTTTATACGTTTTCCATGGGCACCTCTGTTACAATCTCCTCCTGTAAGCTCATCAGAAAAGATCACCTTTGGCTTGCAGTTATCCCCCATGCAAGATAGGTTTCCAATCCATCGCAACTGTGTGGAAAGCGTGATCGAGAGGCCAAGTGCGCTTGAACTTGGCTTGGCTTGGCTACCTAGAAGGGGGGCTCGAGGTTCGACACCCGACTCGGGCAGAGTTGTGTTCACTGAGTGCCTAAAGGCAGCACGGAAAACCAACTCCTAGATTAAGATACCCCCTCTCCCCCACCAGTCCACAAATGAGATTGGACCAAAAAGCGCTCTGAGCATGCTATAAGCATGAAAGTAGCGCTATATAAATGCTATAATAATAATAATAATGGCAAATAGTTCTTCTGTACTGTCCACACTGGCCCCCCATGCAGAGAACATGGTTATAATATTTGTCTAGCCAGGGTATGCCCTTTATAAAACATTAGCAACTTTGAAGGAAGTGTTCTCACCAAAGTTTTGCTCCACTCTGAGACCTGGTTGCTCTGAAGAAGGCATCAAAGGCTCCTATGAGCTTGTATTGTTTTAATGTACAGGCATTGAAGTCTAAATTGTTTCTATGAATATTTATCTAAGCTTAAATTGTTTAAATGTATGTGTTTCTAAGTCTAAATTGTTTCTATGAATATTTATCTAAGCTTAAATTGTTTAAATGTATGTGTTTCTAAGTCTAAATTGTTTCTATGAATATTTATCTAAGCTTAAATTGTTTAAATGTATGTGTTTCTAAGTCTAAATTGTTTCTATGAATATTTATCTAAGCTTAAATTGTTTAAATGTATGTGTTTCTAAGTCTAAATTGTTTCTATGAATATTTATCTAAGCTTAAATTGTTTCAATGTATTTGTTTCAAAGTCTAAATTGTTTCTATGAATATTTATCTAAGCTTAAATTGTTTCAATGTATTTGTTTCAAAGTCTAAATTGTTTCTATGAATATTTATCTAAGCTTAAATTGTTTAAATGTATTTGTTTCTAAGTCTAAATTGTTTCTATGAATATTTATCTAAGCTTAAATTGTTTAAATGTATTTGTTTCTAAGTCTAAATTGTTTCTATGAATATTTATCTAAGCTTAAATTGTTTAAATGTATTTGTTTCTAAGTCCTAAATTGTTCATCTTTCCAGAGGCTGGGAGCATTGACTGCTTACTTAGAACCATGGCATCCTGACATTTTTGAGTTTTTGGAATTAAAGAAAAATACTGGCAAAGAAGAAATGAGAGCAAAGAATCTGGCCTATGCACTCTGGGTTCCTGACCTCTTCATGCGTCGAGTCGAAGCCGATGATGATTGGACTTTGATGTGTCCTTATGAGTGTCCAGGGCTTGATGAGGTTTTTGGTCAAGAATTTGAGACACTGTATCAGATGTATGTTAAAATTGTTTTATATCTTGTGTTGAAGTCTCTTTTTGTATTTCCATTATTCTAAGCATCTTTGTGACCTTTGTATTTCCATTATTCTAAGTATGTTTGTGACCTTTGTATTTTGTATTAAGATAAGATTTCCATTATTCTAAGGTACGAGAGAGAAAATAAAGGTAAAAAGACAATCAGAGCCCAGAAGTTGTGGTTCGCCATCTTTGAATCCCAGACAGAGACTGGCTCACCATACATGTTGTACAAAGACAGTTGTAACAGAAAGTCTAATCAGCAGAACCTTGGGACAATCAAGTGCAGTAACTTGTGTACTGAAATTATAGAGTTCAGTTCCCCTGATCAGGTGAGCTATTTCCAGGACAATTACCAACACTAGATCCATCACAGCAGATATAGAAGAAACTGCACATTTTTTTTTTAGATTATCTGCAAACATACAGTGAATCCAGTATAGCCAATATAAATGGTTACATTCACTTAAAGATTTTTTAAGCAAACTGCTTATAACTCTAAAACATAGACAGTGGAATTCTTCTTAGATTGCCTTTTAAAATTCAGATCATAAAGAATATGGCTGCCTGGTCGTGCGGTTTGCGCGCTGGACTGTCTTTCAGTTTTATCAACTGTCGAGGGTTCAAACCCTGCCTGCTCCCATCCCCCGTTGTCCTGCGGGAGGTTTGGACTAGGAAGTAAACTATCTTGAACTCTGAAGGAACATCCGAATTATGTAAAATATTTTACAAAACAGTTTATGAAAAGCAGTTAACAAACAGTGAAATATGTTGAAGTAGTACTTTAAAATTTAGGGAAAAACAAAAAACTATTTAGTAAGAAAAGAACAAATGTCTCTCTGGCTCAATAAAAAAGGTCATAGTTTATATCTCCATTTGGGACTCAGATTTAGTCAAAATTAAAACCACAAAGAAAAAATAAACTTCTGTCTGGTAGTTGGGGATTTGTCACAGTCTCGGTTGACATTTAGGATCAGCTAACAGAAAAAAAAAATTATCTTTGCAGTTAATTTTGAATATAAACTGAGCTGAAGCTAAAAAATTTAGGATCAGCTCACAGTAAAAATAATCTTTACAGTTTATTTTGAATATCAACTGAGCTGAAGAAAATACATGGAACACGTCAGGAATAAATATTTTCAAAATGAATTTCATTTCAATGTTTTCCCCCAGATTGCTTCTTGTTGTACAGCCTCTCTTGCCTTAAATAAGTTTGTCCAGTCAGATGGGACTTTTCATTTTGAACAGCTGCGCTATGTAACAGCAGTGGCAGTAAAAAACTTAGACAAGCTGATTGACAGAAATGTTTACCCTGTCCTGGAGGTGAGAGTTCATTTCAATTCTTAATGAGCTAACCATTTCAATCACTAATGAAACATTGGTGTGAAATTCTCAAGTGGTGTATTATAAATTAAAACATTCTTCTGAACAGTTCTAGAAGTAAACAGATCTAAAAATGACCTTGCTATATAATATGGAAGAGTTTTTAATCTATTAAAAATTCTTGATATCCTTCAACATAGTGGTAACCAAATTTTTACAGATATTACCTTATTTATACAATTTTATTTGACTGGCCACCCCAATTCATTTAAATTTGTTCTACATACAGTCAAACATGACGATTGGTTTATGAACCACTGATCCTAATCTGATTACAGTCAAATCTAGTAAATTAAACCACCAGTTATTTAGACTAAGAATTTATTCAGACCTATTCCTAAAGTATGATAGAGCTTGAATATGAACAAGGAAACACAAATCCCTCAGTAGTTAGCAGTTTGGTTTTTGGATCCTTCTGTATCTCAGCTTTTTATCAAGCATCAATCAAGTGTCTGGGATCACAAGCAAGGAATTCTCTTCTGTTGTCAATCAAAAAAAGGTTTCTTCAAGAAATCTACCATTTTACCACTTTTTAGCTTCAAATAAAGCTAAATTTGATTCTTTTCATTACAATTATTTGACCATTTTAGTATAATCTGAGTAAGTGTGGTTATCAGATTTTATTTTAATAGTAGAAATGTTTGAAGGCAATACTTCTTCTTCTTCTTCTTGAAACTGTCAGGTAGAGTTGAGCCTTCAGCTCTTGGAACTCTAAGCCAGCAAAAGTGAACAAGAGCTCCCTCTCACCAGCCTGAATGAGAACAGTGTACACTGTTCTGTCTGACGGGTGGGTCAGACTCACGGCAAGAGGCCGCGTACACTAAGACCCCCGCCATTTTCCTTTTTTATACCAAGCTAACCATGCGGGACACGCCATTTATGTAACGGCCCCTCAAGGAACAGCGCCTGGATTGTGACAAGGTTGTGGGAGCTTTTTTACAACTCCGCACAGTGCAATGAGGATTCTCTCGCACCCCCTAAGGCACCCCCACGGGAGTCTTGTTTTGCTACCCTTTAGCCTAATCGTTTCCTCCTACGATCGTTTCCACCCGGGCGCCACTATGAGGCAGGGTAGCATGCCCGGGTTGAAGGCGATACAAGACATGCATCAATGTTCTATTTTTTTTTTATTTTCAATTTCAGGCAGAAATTTCCAACAAGAAACACCGTCCGATTGGACTCGGTGTTCAAGGTCTTGCCGATGCTTTCATCTTGATGCGTTACCCATTTGACAGCCCCGAGGCCAAACAGCTGAACAAAGAAATATTTGAAACTATTTACTTTGCAGCCTTGGATGCTAGTTGTGAGCTTGCTGAGAAGTATGGCCCCTATGAAACCTACCCAGGAAGTCCAGTCTCTAAAGGAGTCCTGCAACACGACATGTGGAATGTCAAGCCAGTGAGTTATTTAGATTTGAGTTTTTTTTTGTTTTTTTTATTCATTTAAACTTAATGTTTTTTTTTTAACCTTCACACTTGTGCTGAACAACTGAAGAGAACAGCACACTATTTTTCCTTGGCACATTCTGCAAAAGAGCTGACAGCTCAGCAGCGAAAAATCTGGCTAGAAGAAGAAGAAGTACCTTCACACTTTTATTTGTATTGCTCTGATATAGTGCATCTTTCTTGCTCATAGCGTCCTCAGTGTGCATTGGTCTAATCTCTTTTGTGGACTTGTGGGAGAGGGAATGTTTCTGTGCTGCCTTTAGGAACTTGCAAACATAACTCAGCAGCTCGAGTTAGGATTAGGATTCGAACTTGGACCTTCTTGATAGTTAGTGGTTTACGCCATTCAGACACATATCCCTATTTAATTGATTCAATTTCAATGTTTTGTGTGTTTAAGTTGCATGGCTAGAGACTTGCCAGCTGTAAGCAATGCATTAAGTTCTTGTTCAGTTTCTCATTCTTTAAGGTTCTGTGTATTGTTGCAGTAGATGGCCAAAGAAAATGGCTACTGAATATTATTTTTAGTATTATTATTACTGATTGTAGCATGATGTTGACCACTGTAGATATTTTGAGGATTTGGGATTGAAGCTTTGTACTGACTTTAACCTCAGCATGTATCAAAACTCTACTTGTACTCCAGGCCAAAGTCACTCTAGGCCAATGTTGGTTTAGCTAAGTCACTCTAGGCCATTGTTGGTTTAGCTAAGTCACTCTATGCCAATGTTGGTTTAGCTAAGTCACTCTAGGCCAATGTTTGTTTAGCTAAGTCCCTCTAGGCCAATGTTTGTTTAACTAAGTCACTCTAGGCCATTGTTGGTTTAGCTAAGTCACTCTATGCCAATGTTGGTTTAGCTAAGTCACTCTAGGCCAATGTTTGTTTAGCTAAGTCACTCTATGCCAATGTTGGTTTAGCTAAGTCACTCTAGGCCAATGTTTGTTTAGCTAAGTCACTCTAGGCCATTGTTGGTTTAGCTAAGTCACTCTATGCCAATGTTGGTTTAGCTAAGTCACACTAGGCCAATGTTTGTTTAGCTAAGTCACTCTAGGCCAATGTTGGTTTAGCTAAGTCACTCTAGGCCAATGTTGGTTTAGCTAAGTCACTCTATGCCAATGTTGGTTTAGCTAAGTCACTCTATGCCAATGTTGATTTAGCTAACTCACTCTATGCCAATGTTGGTTTAGTTAAGTCACTCTAGGCCAATGTTTGTTTAGCTAAGTCACTCTAGGCCAATGTTTGTTTAGCTAAGTCACTCTATGCCAATGTTGGTTTAGCTAAGTTGAATGTATTTTCTTTGAATAACAAACTGGTGCAGGTACAGTCCATCTAATGCCAGTGCCACCAGTACATGAACTAAGCATTTTAGTCTTTTGTTGTACCAACTGTATAATTCCAAAATGAACTTGAAATTATTAATGAACACAGGATTATTCCTCCAAAAACAAATAACAATCCTTGACAAAGCAAAGCTGTTCCTTATATTGATTGCATGTAGATCTTTGTATGGATAAAGTTGATCATGTTTCCTGCATTGTTTTAAATATAAAACTTATCAACTGAGCCACTGAACCAAGCTAAAAACATACATTGTGTGCAGCTATGTAATTCTTTTTTTTTTAATGTTTTGGATGTTCCTTCAGAATTGAAGATGATTACATCCTAGACCAAACGTCCTGCAGGATGCCACAGGCATGGTTCAAACCTGGGACCATCAAGACAACATTCCAGAGCTCATACCACATAACCAGGATGTAACTGCATATGCATACTATATGTTACTTTTGTTTGTAAATAATTTAGAATATATTTATTACATTACAGATTGTGGTATTTAAATGAGGACATACATTTACATTATGTATAATATTTAAATACAGTTTTAATTATTCATTTGCTTTTACATGCTATTACTCCTGTTTGTCTCTATTTCAATTGGCAGATAACACATTTAGATTGGGCCAGTCTGAGGCAGAGAATCAGCAAACATGGAGTTAGAAATAGTCTTCTTGTAGCCGTGGCACCATCAGAAGTGACGTCTCTTATTCTTGACATCAACGATTCGGTCAGCGCCTACTGCAGTCATGTGTATAAGCTGTCCTATTCAAGGAATGGATTCTGTGTCAGGAGGAATCTTGTGGAAGGTTTCTCTTTTTCTTGCCTACAGATTACTTTAACTCTGTGTTCTCAAAGTGTATAATATTAACAACAGAGAACCCAGTCAAAGTCTATACAAAGTTAAAAAATATGAATTAGACTTAGTCCTTTCGACTCCCAATAGAGCATATGACCACAACAGCATTTTGCCATCAGACTCTGTTCTGGGCTATTCCCCTCAGTTGGGTCCATGTCTATCCTGCCATCTTTGCCTCTTGTTCTATCTCCCCCATGTTTGCTGTAGTCTCCCAGTCTTTCTCTTCCCCTGTGAGTCCCAGCATGCTTTGCAATATTTTCCTTTGTTCTTGGCTTGATTATATTTTACCTCTCTTATTCCATTAGTCAATATTTATAAGAGATGGGTGCCTAGTCATGTGTGGTATGCACTCTAGACTGTAAGTTTGGTGGTCTCAATGGTTCAGGGTAGGAACCCTGCCCGCTGCATCCTCCTTTGTTTGGGCTAGGACATTATTCAAATCTTGAGGCACATCCGAAAAAAAATAAATTTTTAAGTTTTATTAACAAGGCAAAAGAAAGCATAACGCTTGCTTGTCTCTGAGCTAGTCAATCAGCAATAATAATTTAAATTTAATGTATAGAGCGCTGCTAAAAAACAATGTGGGCTCAAGGCCCTATGAGAACATGTAATCAAAATGAGAGTTAACAAACTAATTGAAATAAGTTTAGAAAGCTCATTCTCTGTAGAAATTTTAAACCCTTGACAAGCACCCATAATATTTTAACAACAAAAATTAGATTTCATTTTGGACATTTTTCTCCAAAGTAGAATTTTTAATATTTTCATCAAAAAACATTACAAAGTAATCTGTCAAGACAAACTAAAGGCAGGTCTACAGGCAGGTCTACGGAATTAAATGTGCCTACCATATCATCCTCATGTTGGCCTTTGATTCATTTTTTTGTTAAATTTAGCTGCTTGTTAAGAAAAGATTTGTTTGTACTTAAATGCTGCTTTAGAACTCTCGACAGTAAAAAAAAGTTAAAAGTTCCCCTTTCAGACCATGCCATCTGTAGGGCAGATGATGTTAAGGTCATCTGTTTCTTTGACAAATGGTTAACAAGTAGGTATCATGTGGCCAGCTCAACGACCATCCGCCTTTACTTTTCCCAACTAAAGTCAGGTACCCTTCCTCGACAGTTCACAGCTAATTTTTTATTGTCATTGATTATTATATTTGTATAAGCCTTCTTAGGTTATTAAGAATTTGAAAATGTGTTTCAGACCTGACAGACAGAGGCCTGTGGAATGAGGATATAAAAAATCAGATCATAGCTGCTGGAGGTTCAATCCAGGGTATTGCAACTATTCCAGAAGATCTGAAAGATTTGTACAAAACTGTCTGGGAGATGAAACAGAAGGTAAGAGTGATGTGAAAGTTTAAGATACATTTTATTGTTTTATGTTTTGTTAAAGTTTTGTTGAACCCTATGGAACAAAAAATGTAATGATATACATAATGTAGAGATACAAAATGTATTGATATGGTCTGGTATTTAATTAATGGTACATAAAGTAGTGATATGCTGTGGAATAGAGCATAGTGTAATGATGCATATTCAAATGGGTTAAGTATGAGAGGCATGGGGCAGGGTTTGAGTCTGGGAGTATTGAAATGACAGTCCAGAGTGCATACCATATGACCAGGCAGCCTGTTTGAGAGCACTTTAAAAATAACTAATTCTATTGATTGTGATAATTGTTCAACATTTCTATAGTACTATTCATAAGCTGTATTATCAATGTAGTGATTTCTAGTAATCAGACTTCACAAAAATTTGTTTAAGGTAATATTAGAGTTGGCTGCAGACCGTGGTGCATTCATTGATCAAAGTCAGTCAGTAGCCATTCACATGAGAGATGCCAACTATGGTAAATTGACCAGCATGCACTATTGTGGATGGAGACTTGTAAGTAAACAATACACTATAATAAATGAAAAGCTGTCATGGAATAAAAAAATCAGACAAAGCATTGGGGTTTATTAAAAGAAATTTCTGTAAATCAAAAAGAACAAAAAAATAAAATGTTATTTAACCTTGGTTAGGCCAATAATAGAATATGCATCCTCTGTTTGGGACCCCTCAACTCAAGAAAACATTAAGAAACTGGAACAGACACAAAATAGAGCAGTGAGATTCATAACAAATGAATAATCACATTTGACTAGAGTAACACCTTTAGTAAAATCACTAAATTTAGAAAGCCTTCAGGACAGAAGACTCAAAAGTAAAGTAGCAATTATACATAAAACACTGAACCATAATCTTCAAATACAAAAACAGAATTTAATAAAATACTCAGAAAGACACAAAGATAAAGGTACGTTCCTCGTTCCATATGCTAGGACAAATTTATACAAATGCTCTTTCTTCCCTAGTGCTATTAGAGCATGGAATGGGTTGCCTGAGCTAGCCAGGAAAACCAGTGACTTGGCAGAATTTAAGTCATTGGTTAATATGCATGACTAAATGCATGACGCATAGGACGTAATCATCTTCTTTTTTGAAGTAATGTCTGTATCATATAAGATAAGATACACTTAATCCTTGCCATACAGTATATTTTAGCATTACCAAAGTAATGTACACTCTTCTTTGCTATATTGTATATTTTAGCATTTGCAGAGTTAGCTTTCAGTCCAGGTAAAATGATAGACACTTACCAAGCTTGAAATCAAATAAAAAACTCCTTTGAAAGTGTTTGCATGTGTCAGTCTTGAGGGCTGGAGGAGGAGTCCCAGCTCTTAAGTGTGTTTATTCAATTTGAACTTGTCTCCCTTTATTGAGATATTCAGCATTGTCTCCCTTGTCTTTGTTTTCAATGAAGAAAATTGTATGTTTTTTAGGGTTTAAAGACTGGACTGTATTCCTTAAAAACTGCCATGAGTAATAAAACTTCAGATTTTTCGGAAACAAGAGACGAAATGTTTAGTTTTACACAGACAGCAATGAAATGTTGAATGTCGACAAGAAATGTGGATGTTGTTTAAAAATGTGATCTCTTTTTTTGAAAGCTTCTGCCGCATCTGTGAGACTGCTGATGTAATGCTAAACTATTCAAAAATATGCTAATGTATATTAACCTCATCAGACGGGGGTGAGATGTTTTATGACAAATAGCTTTTGTAAGATATTGTACTTCTTTTCTCAAGACGTCTGGACCAGCAGTTCCATTCGTTGTATAGCTCAAGTTTTGAAAGTATCATCTGTAAGTATTCAGACATCTGTGTGTGATCAAACATTGAGAGCACTATTCATATCGACTGTGATAATACATTTGTAATTAGAGCTCTGTTATTTATACTGTTCCTTCTACAAACAACTAGAAATATATACATTTACTGTGCTGAGTAGATAATAAACTCTAAAACAATTTGATTACACTATAATAGCTTATTGTTCTAGGTAAAGTATACTAACATTACTAGTTCCTCAAAATCTTGCTGGTCTCTTACTCAAGTTTTCTTACGGGGAAAGTGTAATGGAGAGGGAGACAACCAAGACTCAATTTTTCAAACTTAGTCACTATTAAAAATAATAAAGCTACATAATATTTCATTAGCATGGATGCTGTATGATGTTCAACTATTTTTTAAAAGCTTGCTGTGATGTGAGAGCATATTTAATATTTACTTGCCAAATTATCAGTGTAATTGTATTTAACAAATGAGTGACTATTTTAAGTGATCTGACTTATCGGATGTCACTATTTAGCCCTTTTTGAAATAACTCTATTCAATATTATTAAACACTGCTGGTTGCTTGGCGGTAGGGAGTACTCATTGTTATCATGTCACCTCTATTTGAGCTAGGGAGTACTCATTTTTATCTTGTCAGCTCTTTCTCCACTAAGAAACAGTTTTGCTACTGTAGTATTATTCTTGATTCTAATTTCCTTAAGCATTTTATACGTAGGAAAGAAACAAAAATGAAACTAAAATGTTGAAAGTGTGTGAGAAAGTCAGAGAGAAGATCAGATTAGTTGTTTTTTTTTTATTATTGATTTATGAAGGAATAGGAATGACTAAATATTTTTTTAAATTATGTTTTTACATTGTGTTATTGTTATATTTTTATTTTTTTACTGGCACACATAAAAAAAATGAAATAAATGATTGTTGAGCCTTAAAATGACTTCAGACTAATTGTATACATGTATGTTGAGCATTGAAATGACTTCAGACTAACTGTATACATGTATGTTGAGCCTTGAAATGACTTCAGACTACTTGTATACATGTATGTTGAGCCTTGAAATGACTTCAGACTAACTGTATACATGTATGTTGAGCCTTGAAATGACTTCAGACTACTTGTATACATGTATGTTGAGCCTTGAAATGACTTCAGACTACTTGTATACATGTATGTTGAGCCTTGAAATGACTTCAGACTACTTGTATACACGTATGTTGAGCCTTGAAATGACTTCAGACTACTTGTATACATGTATGTTGAGCCTTGAAATGACTTCAGACTACTTGTATACATGTATGTTGAGCCTTGAAATGACTTCAGACTACTTGTATACATGTATGTTGGCCTTGAAATGACTTCAGACTAACTGTATACATGTATGTTGAGCCTTGAAATGACTTCAGACTAACTGTATACATGTATGTTGAGCCTTGAAATGACTTCAGACTAACTGTATACATGTATGTTGAGCCTTGAAATGACTTCAGACTACTTGTATACATGTATGTTGAGCCTTGAAATGACTTCAGACTACTTGTATACATGTATGTTGAGCCTTGAAATGACTTCAGACTACTTGTATACACGTATGTTGAGCCTTGAAATGACTTCAGACTACTTGTATACATGTATGTTGAGCCTTGAAATGACTTCAGACTACTTGTATACATGTATGTTGAGCCTTGAAATGACTTCAGACTACTTGTATACATGTATGTTGAGCCTTGAAATGACTTCAGACTACTTGTATACATGTATGTTGAGCCTTGAAATGACATCAGACTAACTGTATACATGTATGTTGGCCTTGAAATGACTTCAGACTAACTGTATACATGTATGTTGAGCCTTGAAATGACATCAGACTACTTGTATACATGTATGTTGAGCCTTAAAATGACATCAGACTAACTGTATACATGTATGTTGGCCTTGAAATGACTTCAGACTAACTGTATACATGTATGTTGAGCCTTGAAATGACTTCAGACTACTTGTATACACGTATGTTGAGCCTTGAAATGACTTCAGACTACTTGTATACATGTATGTTGAGCCTTGAAATGACTTCAGACTACTTGTATACATGTATGTTGAGCCTTGAAATGACATCAGACTAACTGTATACATGTATGTTGGCCTTGAAATGACTTCAGACTAACTGTATACATGTATGTTGAGCCTTGAAATGACTTCAGACTACTTGTATACATGTATGTCACTCTAACAAATGAACAATGCACACAAGAAACAAAAAATGTCTTAGCCCAAGCAATGAGTTTAATTCACTGTTTAATCACATGGACACTATTTTACTTTTACAAAATAGAAGAAAAAAACTTACTACCTAATTTATCATTTAAGAGAAAATATACCATTAGATAAAATAAAGTATCACAGGTCTAGGGTGATGTTATGGTCACTAACAAAGGAAGTTGTAATATAGTACAGGAATATATTTCATGAGACTCCAGTCATTCCACACAAGAGTTTATACTTCTTCTATACCACAATTACCATCACTTCATGCAACAATTTCTACACAACAATCACTGACTCACCATCACTCCACACCACAATATCTACACAATCACCATCACTCCACACCACAATCTCTACACTACAATTGCCATCACTCCACACCACATTCTCTACACCACAATCTACATCATTATCAGTGACAATCCCCATCATTCCACACAACAATCCCCACTGCCTCACACCAAAATCATTGTGATAATCTATCACCATAATTCCCACTGCCTTCACACCACAGTCACCATCACTACACTTATATTTGTTCAACCAAAGTAATACTAGTTAAACAAACTGGCTGTCCACCCCTTTTTCTACTTGATTGTGTCCCTTGTATAATATTTACAAACTCTTTGTCTTTATGAGATAAGTTTCTACTTGTTTTTTTCATGATGTCAAAGTTGAAGAGTAGACTAAGTCCCTTTGCTCTTGTTTGTTCTTGTGACAATCATCAATCCACATAACAGTTTCCACATCTCCACACCACAGAGGCATCACTCCACACACTCTACATGTCTCAACCATCGCTCCACACCACAGGTGACATCATTTCAGATGTCTCAACCCCCCTTCCACACCATAGGTGGTATTATAACAGATGTCTCAAGCCCCTCCACACCACAGGAGACATCACTCTACGTTTCAACCTCCTCCACACCACAGGTGACATCACTCCACATCTCAACCCCATCCACACCACAGTTGACATCACTCCACACCTCTACTCCTTCCACACCACAGTTGACATCACTCCATGCCTTAACCCCCTCCACACCACAGTTGACATCACTCCATACCTCTACTTCCTCCACACCACAGTTAACATCACTCCACGCCTCAACCCCCTCCACACCACAGTTGAGGTGATTACATACGTCTACACCCCCTCCACACCACAGTTGACATCACTCCATACCTCTACTTCCTCCACACCACAGTTGACATCACTCCACACCTCTACTTCCTCCACACCACAGTTAACATCACTCCACGCCTCAACCCCCTCCACACCACAGTTGAGGTGATTACATACGTCTACACCCCCTCCACACCACAGTTGACATCACTCCATACCTCTACTTCCTCCACACCACAGTTGACATCACTCCACACCTCTACTTCCTCCACACCACAGTTGACATCACTCCACACCTCTACTCCTTTCACACCACAGTTGAGGTGATTACATACGTCTACATCCCCTCCACACCACAGTTGACATCACTCCATGTCTCAACCCCCATCACACCACAACTGACATCACTCCACACCTCTACTTTCTCCACACCACAAGTGACATCACTCCATACCTCTACTTCCTCCACACCACAGTTGACATCACTCCACGCCTCAACCCCCTCCACACCACAGTTGACATCACTCCACGCCTCAACCCCCTCCACACCACAGTTGAGGTGATTACATACGTCTACACCCCCTCCACACCACAGTTGACATCACTCCACGCCTCAACCCCCTCCACACCACAGTTGAGGTGATTACATACGTCTACACCCCCTCCACACCACAGTTGACATCACTCCACGCCTCAACCCCCTCCACACCACAGTTGACATCACTCCACGCCTCAACCCCCTCCACACCACAGTTGAGGTGATTACAAACGTCTACACCCCCTCCACACCACAGTTGACATCACTCCACGCCTCAACCCCCTCCACACCACAGTTGACATCACTCAACGCCTCAACCCCCTCCACACCACAGTTGACATCACTCCACGCCTCAACCCCCTCCACACCACAGTTGACATCACTCCACGCCTCACCCCCCTCCACACCACAGTTAACATCACTCCACGCCTCACCCCCCTCCACACCACAGTTGACATCACTCCACGCCTCACCCCCCTCCACATCACAGTTGACGTGGTTCCATACGTCTACACCCCCTCCACACCACAGTTGACAACACTCCACACATCTTCACCTCTCCACACCAAAAATCACCATCACTCCGCTCGTCTCCAAGAATATGATCCTCTGTGGACTAATAGACTCGATTTAACAAAGTCACTCCAGCCACTTCATTAGCAAAATAAATGTTCACATCAGACTGAAACATTCTTCAATCTTTGTCAAAATATTTGGCCACTGCCATGCCTCCAAAGCCAGCAACGACCACAAAAAGTCTGAGAATGCCCTTCTTGTTGACCAGTTCCTCCCAGAGGATCTCGAAGAACGTGACGTACATAAATGTCCCAGTAGCTAGGCCTTGCAGAAGCCAGCTGACCAGACTCTCGGCCATTTCGTCCATATTTCCAGAAGTCAGAATCATCCCAAGTCCTGGTTAAGAAAGTGATTAAAGCATTTTTTTTTTTAATTTTTTTTGCGATAAAGGTAAAGATTGCACTTTAGAAGCCAAGTAGAATTTTTAAAAAATACTTTACCGGTAAGTAAAAAAAACAAGCTTATATGAAGCGTACTTGTATCAATGGACCTCATTCACCAATCGTAAACAAACAACATTTAGCCACGTGGTGCTCTATCTCTTCTATATAATTTAGGATCTCATGTTTCATTCATGATGGTTGTCACGTGACAAATTTCCCCGTTGTTTTATCAATAAGATAACGTGACTAAATGTTGTTTGTTTACGATTGGTGAATGGGGTCCATTCGTCTGGATTGGTCATTTGCTAAATTTGTAATAGATCTAGACTAACAATAATAAATCTGTGCGATTAGAAATAATTTTACCTGTTGTTTTTGTTAAGCGCAATTGCATGCCTTTAGCTTCTTAATGCGCTATGATCTTATCACTTTTTAAAATGGGGGGGGGGGAGAGATTAAGGTATCTTTGTAAATGTTACCGTGGTCGCTTTGTAAATGTTACCGCGGTCGCTTTGTAAATGTTACCGTGATCGCTTTGTAAATGTTACAGTGATCGCTTTGTAAATGTTACCGTGATCGCTTTGTAAATGCATTCTTTTAAAAGATAAGACTTTAATTTGGGAAGCGTGGTCGAGAGGCTAAGTGCGCTTGTCTTGGCTACCTAGAAGGGGGGCTCGAGGTTCGACACCCGACTCGGGCAGAGTTGCGTTTACTGAGCGCCTAAAGGCAGCACGGAAAACCAATTTCTAGATACCCCCTCCCCCCCCCCCCCCCCCCACTGGTCCACAAATGAGATTGGACCAAAGCGCTCTGAGCATGCTATAAGCATGAAAGTAGCGCTATATAAAAGCTATAATAATAATAATAATAATTTCAACTCAAGGCGACACGTTAGATTTCTTGCCCTTGTGTAAAAAAAATATTTTTTTTAAATTTATTTTTGTTTTGTCAGATACAAGAAATTATTGTGCAAAATTTCAACTTGATCCGAGATTGGTTGTGGGAGAAATAATGTGTACAAACTTTTTGCCTGAAAATGTCACATATATAAAATAGGCCTATCTTGTCACAGCTAAGAAATAATCCACTACCCTGAGAGATATGTCCAGTAGCCTACCATTTTGTTTTCAAAATTTACTACTACCTTTGCTTGGTGGGATCATCGCACAAGACTCAAAGAAAATTCTTTTTTAGAGAAAAAATTGCGAAAAACACAGCACCATGTCTCTACTATGATTCAAGGTGTATCAGGGGCGGACTGGCTATATGGGCATTTGGGCAAATGCCCGATGGGCCAGTACCCAAATGGGCCGGTAGAGCAACCGACATGGCCACATCTATGCCGCTATGGCACGTATAAAAATGTTTAAGGTTTTATACTATTCCCTTATAAAAAGGCCCCCCTGAGCGTTGTGTTTAAAAACAAATCTTTCACAGACTCTACAGTGTAATACCATTTTAATTGAACACATTTTCCGAAATAATGTAATAGCCTTCATCCGTAGACAGTGTTACTAGTAGGCTTCACCCTTTTAGGGCCTACACACTTAGCGATTAAAGAGCATCATAAGGCCTATATTTCTTATAACGTTCACTGTATGCATGCTTATCGATACATTATCAAACGTAACATGATGATTTTGAGGACAGGTAGACCTAGAAATGGATGCCCATCATATGATATAGAATTTGTGGGCCGAATTGCATAGAAATCCCGGGCCGATTTTGACATTCAGTCCGCCGCTGAGGTGTATACATAAATGTTTAGATCTAGGCTACGTGTTAGACTTCTTATGTTGGAAGACCATTGCTTCTTCGTTTTGGTGAAATGTCGAAACTTTATTTCTAGTCAAGTGATCATGAATCGTCCATGAAACGCATTCGTGTCATCGGCATTAAATGAATTTAACTTATTTGTTGATTTAGATATAGACACAAGCAAGTTTTTAATTCATTGTGTATTTTTCGGTCTTAATTTTGTGTTTTTCTCATTTGGGGCACTCAAAAGCTACGGTGTGCGGGGTTTTTCAGTGCACGGACCAATAGTTTGGAACGCACTCCCCATTGATCTCAGTTAATCGCAGACAGACAACATGCTACACTACATCAAAAAGAACATTAAGACCTATCTACTCAAAATATTTGTATATTAGTATGTCATTTTATCTCCGTTGTTTAAGTTTGTACTGTTTTAACAGCGCTCTATAAATTAAATTATTATTATTATAAAAATCGTTTTTTACAGTCAAACGTGGTATAGCGGGTATAGCCTACATCTAAAATATCATCGGATCAAACAATTATCTATGGGGTCCTTCGTAAATGATGTCACGCTCTAGGGGGAGGGAGAAGGTTTGAGAAAATGTGACAATTTGTGGGAAGGGGGGGGGGTAGCGATTTTGTGGCGTCACAAATTTAAAATTCAGAAAAAAACACAAAATATTTTTTTAATCTTCAAAAAATCGTGTGGACTCTACTTTGTATCGTTAACTCTTTTGAAAAAAATCACACAAAAGTTCACATCCCACCATCCAACAAAACAAGAGCACAGAAAGACAAAAGAATTAGTCAAAACAAAAAAAGACAACAAAGTCCTTGTAGTTTTGGGAAACGGGCAGGTGAGGAAAGTGTGGAATGGAGAGATGAAGATATCATTGAAGACAATGTAATTTTTGAGTCAGCTTCTCAAGCAGAAGAAGAAAATCTTCCCGTGTATACTATCCTGTGAGCACGTGAAACCTCTTTGGGAAAAAATTGATGAGAAAAAAATAATTTGAAATAATTTTTTTTTTTTTTATTTTGTGACTTGACGCAGAGAGGGGGTGGTTCTGAGAATTTGTTATACTCTGTGACAAGGGGGGAGGGGGGGGGGGTAAAAAAAAGGTCATTTTTTTGCGTGACGTCATTTACGAACGACCCCTATCTGGCTTAGATAAGTACGTTTCTGAACTTACCAACTCCAAGTGGTGAAATAAGCGAGAAAATAAAGACCCAAACAAAGGCTTTAAGTGGCTTGGATTGGTAAACAAGAAACAGTTGCATTCCGAGACAGAGAGCGACCAACGATTTGTGAATCAATATGGCAACAAACATCTGAAAGCATGCAGGAGAGCATTAGATCATAAAACAGGAGAGTATTAGATCATAAAACAGGAGAGTATTAGATCATAAAACAGGAGAGTATTAGATCATAAAGCAGGAGAGTATTAGATCATAAAACAGGAGAGTATTAGATCATAAACAAGAAACAGTTGCATTCCGAGACAGAGAGCGACCAACGATTTGTGAATCAATATGGCAACAAACATCTGAAAGCATGCAGGAGAGCATTAGATCATAAAACAGGAGAGTATTAGATCATAAAACAGGAGAGTATTAGATCATAAAACAGGAGAGTATTAGATCATAAAGCAGGAGAGTATTAGATCAAAAAACAGGAGAGTATTAGATCATAAAGCAGGAGAGTATTAGATCATAAAACAGGAGAGTATTAGATCATAAAACAGGAGAGTATTAGATCATAAAACAGGAGAGTATTAGATCATAAAGCAGGAGAGTATTAGATCATAAAACAGGAGAGTATTAGATCATAAAACAGGAGAGTATTAGATCATAAAACATGAGTGTATTAGATCATAAAACAGGAGAGTATTAGATCATAAAACAGGAGAGTATTAGATCATAAAACAGGAGAGTATTAGAGCATAAAACAGGAGAGCATTAGATCATAAAACAGGAGAGTATTAGATCATAAAGCAGGAGAGTATTAGATCATAAAACAGGAGAGTATTAGATCATAAAACAGGAGAGTATTAGATCATAAAACAGGAGAGTATTAGATCATAAAGCAGGAGAGTATTAGATCATAAAACAGGAGAGTATTAGATCATAAAACAGGAGAGTATTAGATTATAAAAACAGGAGAGTATTAGATCATAAAACAGGAGAGTATTAGATCATAAAACAGGAGAGTATTAGATCATAAAACAGGAGAGTATTAGATCATAAAGCAGGAGAGTATTAGATTATAAAAACAGGAGAGTATTAGATCATAAAACAGGAGAGTATTAGATCATAAAGCAGGAAATTATTAGGTCATAAAACAGGAGAGTATTAGAGCATAAAACAGGAGAGTATTTGATCTTAAAGATTATTGCCAAGTTATAAAGATTATGGGAATGAGAAATGTTTTACTGAATCACTTGTCAGCCTTAGTATATTTGTTGTAAAATGCTCTACATGTTTTGGATATTCCTTCAGAGTTGAAGATAATCTACTTCCTAGTCCATACTTTCCGCAGGAACGACGCGTATGGCAGTGGGCAGGGTCTGAACCCGGGACCATCGAGAAGTCCGAACGACAGTTTGTAACAAACAAAATAATCAATTACCAGTAATCAATTGGCTAATTGCTTTTTTTAAAAATTGATTCACTTCTTATCTATACCAATGAATAATTGCGCAAAGTTTCAACTTAATCCCTGATTGGGTCTGTGGCATTTTACGTCTCGAGAGACGATCTTTTCCCTTTGCAAACTTCTTGTGTGACTAAAGAGGCCAATCCTTGATACACAGCTGCGATCGCAGGTTGGGCGTATGTGATCACCAGGCGCCGTTGCATTATCACCCGTCTTTCTGCTTCTGTAGTGTATGGCATCTGCAATCCGAGACCCTTCCTTTATGCTCTCTCTCCATGTAGATCTATCCAGTGCCACCTCTTCCCAGCTGCTAGTGTCGATTTTGAAGAGCTTCATGTCGCGTTTGCATACATCTGTATAACGTAAAAGTGGGTGACCAGCGGCTCTCCTGCCTTCTGTTTGATCGCCATACAGAATGTCCTGTGGAAGTCGACCTACTGGCATTCTACGAACGTGGCCAAGGCGTCTGCTGCTGATAACAGAGCGGATGTCCTGGCATCCTGCTCTTTGTAGCACTTCCTCATTTGTTATTTTATCTTGCCACCTTATTTTAAAGATACGCCTTAGGCATCGGAGGTGGAAGACATTCAGCTTTTTTTCCTGCCATGAGTAAGTTGACCAAGTTTCACTTCCGTACAGCAAGGTGCTCAACAAACAGGTCCGGTAGACTAGGGCTTTAGTATTGTTAGTCAGCAATATGTTGTCCCAGACTCTTTTCTGCAACCGTGACATGGTGGCCATTGCTTTGGCTATCCAGTTGTTAATGTCCCTGATTAGGTATGGGAGAAATATTAAGTAGAGACCTTTTACCAGGCAGAAAGATAGAAAAACAAGCAGATTGAGTTGATAGATACTTTGCATTAAGGATATTTATAAGCAGGGCCGGTCTTAGGCCACTGCAACCTATGCGGTCGCAGTGGGCCCCGCGCTTTCATAGGCCCGCGCTAATTCTAGGTGTAATCAATAAATTGCAAAATATATACGAAAAATTCCTGGAAATGTCCTGAATTTATTCAAATCTCCTGAAAACTCATAAAAATCTCCTGAAAAATAGACTAAATTGTCATTTATCGGTTTCATTCATTGCGGAAAACGCCAATCGATTAAAAAAAAATCATTGTCAGCTTTCATGTAATAAAATGTAATAATCGGGCGAATTTTCACCATAATCGGAAGTTCCAATACTTTATTTACTTTTCTAGTCACTGGCATATAAATATGTCATAGGTTGCAAGGTTAGTAAAGTTAATTTGATTGCAATTTTGTACTTAGTAAAGAATGAATAAAATTCAAAGTCGATTTTTTTTTCCTAATACAAAACCTTAATTTTCACTTATTATCCTTACTCCCACCCAGACTAGGCCCCGCGCAATTAGTTTCGCATAGGGCCCCGCAACTGTTAGGACCGGCCCTGTTTATAAGAACAGGTATATGTGTGTAGTTACCTCCCATATACCGACAGAATCTGTTTGTAATCCCACTGCCAGGCCGTCAAACACTGTGTGAAATGATAAGGCGGAGAGCAGCAGAAAAGCTCGGAGTGGGTTCACGTGAATCATGTCAGCGATACGTGCCACCTCTGCACCGTTTGAATGTTTGTCTTTGGAGAATAGAGCAAAAAAGATGATACATATCAAATCTCACACTAACAACGAGTTGATGACATGTTTTAACAAGATTGAGGTTTTTCAATCTAGGAAAAGAAATTATGACTTTAGATAAAGTGGCGACGCTGCTGTGTTGATTCAATAGTGGCTTTCGTTTGTATGTATGCGAAGCAATAATAGTGTCATAATCTTATCTTATGCGAAGCAATAATAGCGTCATAATCTTATCTTATGTGAAGCAATAATAGCGTCATAATCTTATCTTATGTCAAGCAATAATAGCGTCATAATCTTATCTTATGTGAAGCAATAATAGCGTCATAATCTTATCTTATGTCAAGCAATAATAGCGTCATAATCTTATCTTGTGCGAAGCAATAATAGCGTCATAATCTTATCTTATGTGAAGCAATAATAGCGTCATAATCGTATCTTATGTGAAGCAATAATAGCGTCATAATCTTATCTTATGTCAAGCAATAATAACGTCATAATCTTATCTTATGTGAAGCAATAATAGCGTCATAATGTTATCTTATGTCAAGCAATAATAGCGTCACAATTGTATCTTATGCGAAGCAATAATAGCGTCATAATCTTATCTTATGTCAAGCAATAATAGCGACATAATCTTATCTTATACGAAGCAAAAATAGTGTCATAATCTTATTTTATGTGAAGCAAAAATAATGTCATAATCTTATCTTATGTCAAGCAATAATAGCGTCATAATCTTATCTTATGTCAAGCAATAATAGCGTCATAATCTTATCTTATGCGAAGCAAAAATAGTGTCATTATCTTATTTTATGTGAAGCAAAAATAATGTCATAATCTTATCTTATGTGAAGCAAAAATAGTGTCATAATCTTATCTTATGTGAAGCAATAATAGCGTCATAATCTTATCTTATGCGAAGCAAAAATAGTGTCATTATCTTATTTTATGTGAAGCAAAAATAATGTCATAATCTTATCTTATGCGAAGCAAAAATAGTGTCATAATCTTATTTTATGTGAAGCAAAAATAATGTCATAATCTTATCTTATGTGAAGCAATAATAGCGTCATAATCTTATCTTATAAATTCCAGATATTCCTTTAAAAAAAGAATATAATTACGTCCTACTCGTATCTAGCCTTTAAAAAAGGCATGAGCAGATGGAGCTCATGTTAAGCTTTCTATCTTCGGAAGAAAACCTCAAGGAAAAATCAGCCTTGGAGAGGAGATGGGTGCCACAAGACTTAATAACTCTTTCTCTCCTAACTAATGATACCAACGTTGATTCCACCAGAATGTGGTAAATAATTACGGAGAGAAACAGTTAAACCCAAAAAAAAAAGTCGAAACCATCTAAGACCAAGGTGGATCGATTTACAACGCTTCCTACTGAGGTGTGCCTGGGTTTCGGAAGCGAAAAGTATGATATGAAACACACCTTAATCAAAACAGCAAAGGGGACATAATGTTTATCAAAAGTTTGAGTCAATAAAATAGAACAATTATTCCAATACCTTGCTCATGGCTGGGATTTCGCGCTGCGACATTGTTGAGAGCTCCATAATTGGCTTCAGTTTCTGTAGCATGGTCACTCTTGCAGCAGAGGTGTCCGCTTTCTACTTCTTCTTTGCGAGATGGCCTGTCGTTAGAGCACTGCGCGGTGTCAGTGTGGGCATCTGTAAAAGACGTGACCCCGTTGCCTTCCACTAAAGTCAAACTGCTATCTTCAACTGCGTTTTTGATAACGATTCTGTAAACTGGGTTGTCTATACTTTTGGAACTCCCACTTTTTCTTCAACCGAGACCAATCGAAAAAAAAAAAAAACTCAACATAAACACAATAAAAAAAACAAGATAAAATACAATCTATTCTTATCTTCTTATCTTATTATTTACAGATATTTCTTCCAAAAAGATTATTACGTTCTGCACGTATACATGTGCTAATTTCGTCATTTTATCTTATATAATACAGACGTTATTCAAAAAAGAAGATGATTACGTTTTAAAGGCTTCAACTATCACTAAATCATTGGCTGATTCAGGCAACATGTTCCGTGCTCTAATGGCACTGGAAAAGGAAAAGCACTTCTATAAATTTGTCCTAGCATATGGAATAAGAAATTGCCTTTAAATTAGTATCTTTCTGAGTTTTTTTTTCTTTTATTGAATTTGGTTGTGTTTTGAGTAAATTGTGGTTCAGTGTTTTATATATTGTTGTTGCTTAACTTTCAAAGTCTCTCTAAGAAGCACTGGTTTGTGTAAGAGAAGTGTGTATGTTTATTTAGTGTTTTGAGTTGTGAGTTGAGTTTTTTTAACTTGAGCAAAATAGTGTCAGTTGTATTGGTTTATCTGGTCCTGGTCAGGAGCAGTGTAGCAAGGCCTATTTGTGTTCGTATGTTGTGTATTGGTACAGCTCACTGTGAAATGTGTAAATCACATAGTCTATTGTAATATTGAAGGACCAGCATCACATAGCCAACTGTAATATTGAAGGACAAGCATCACATAGCCTATTGTAATGCCTATTGGTCAGGAGCAGTGTAGCAAGGCCTATTTGTGTTCGTATGTTGTGTATTGGTACAGCTCACTGTGAAATGTGTAAATCACATAGTCTATTGTAATATTGAAGGACCAGCATCATATAGCCTATTGTAATATTGAAGGACCAGCATCACATAGCCTATTGTAATAAAGAAGGACCAGCATCACATAGCCTATTGTAATATTAAAGGACCAGCATCACATAGCCTATTGTAATATTGAAGGACCAGCATCACATAGCCTATTGTAATAAAGAAGGACCAGCATCACATAGCCTATTGTAATATTAAAGGACCAGCATCACATAGCCTATTGTAATATTGAAGGACCAGCATCACATAGCCTATTGTAATAGAGAAGGACCAGCATGACATAGCCTATTGTAATATTGAAGGACCAGCATCATATAGCCTATTGTAATATTGAAGGACCAGCATCACATAGCCTATTGTAATAAAGAAGGACCAGCATCACATAGCCTATTGTAATATTAAAGGACCAGCATCACATAGCCTATTGTAATATTGAAGGACCAGCATCACATAGCCTATTGTAATAAAGAAGTACCAGCATCACATAGCCTATTGTAATATTAAAGGACCAGCATCACATAGCCTTGTAATAAAGAAGGACCAGCATCACATAGCCTATTGTAATATTAAAGGACCAGCATCACATAGCCTATTGTAATATTAAAGGACCAGCATCACATAGCCTATTGTAATATTAAAGGAACAGCATCACATAGCCTATTGTAATATTAAAGGACCAGCATCACATAGACGTTTACATTAAAGGTCTATCTAATATTGAAGGACCAGCATCACAGAAGCGTTTACATTTAGGGTCTATCGATACTCCGTATACAAGTCAGACTAAGTCCAAGTCTTTATACTATGGAGATCAAGCAAGTGTTCTTTACATTCTCCTATCCTGAAATAACTCAAACTCTAGTGGTGTTACTTAAGATGTCAATCTCGTTAAATGAGAATATGCTTTTCTTATAAATCTCATTTACCTATTTTACTTGAAATTCTTGTTGGCTCTATTTTACTTGACACTACTGTCAATAGTATTTAAGTTTATATTATTGTTGGCTCTGTAAATACATTTTTTAAGAAGCCCTAACGCCCTAATGCTTTGTTTAATGTCTTGATTCTATTCGGTGATTCTATAAATCTCCACAGGAAAGGACATTGCAATGTAAAGATGTACAACGAATGACTGTATGTAAATAAACCAAGAAAAATACTAGGGCGCTGTCTACATTCTAAAAAATATGTAAGCAAAATTAGTCTACAAACTTGAAAGAGTTACTGCTCTTGAGTCAACTACCTACGGATGAAAAGAATTGGTAACATCACATATGTATCCTCACCAAGAATCCGGTTAAGCAAAGGAAAGTTGTTTTTAAAAAGCTTGTATCAACTTTGTCTATCTCACTGTCTGGTAAAAGGTTTATTCACTTTATTTCTCAAAACAAGACATTAACTAGTCAATTACTGGTAGTTAGTTATTGTGTTTGCTTCCAACAAGGGAAATTAATCTTTAAGTATTGTCACGGTCTCGTTCGACATTGAGTGTTATTTGTTCCCCTTGGATCATGAAAGTGAAAACGACATAGGTTATCCCCGCATTGAAAGAGGAAGTGAGAATGGCTAAATTCACTTAAAATGAGTAACGTTTTTGGTTCTTGAGACAGTACATATTTTAGTAGCAGTAGTTTGTTGCACTCGGAGCTGTACACATGTTTTGTTAACCCGCCTTGATGCGGATGTGATTTAGTAGTGAAATTGTATGTATACCTATTCTAGACGAGTTATGATATGTAAGAGATGCGGATGTAACCGTACTTATCTTGGATTATACTCCTTGTGTTTACGTTACGTTACTACTGTAAAGGATATCATGCCATTTCTTATTCAACCAGTGATTTGTAACTGAATGCTTGAAGCTGCAGTATTATTCTCATTTAATGAACGATATGTCATCTTCTGAAAGGGAGACAAGTCAGTATGAAGGCCTACTATTTCTGTTTGTTACGTGCTAAGTGTAGCTCCAGGACACAGGAACCCAGACCTACAGTATTACAGGCCTACATACCTTACAATTTGGAGACCAGCAACACACACGTAGGTTACGTACACACATATATATGTCACAAGTATTCACAGCTACGGCTAAATATGTAGGGTTTTCTTCCCCTCAGATAATTGAACTCGTTATTTCTGCCACGCCCATTCTCGGATTATCTTCAACTCTGGAGGAGCGTTGGAAACACGTACAGGGTTTAACAACAACCATTTTTAACTTGCTCTTATCTTATCTTATATAATACAGACGTTACTTCAAAAAAGAAGATGATTACGTCCTACGCGTCAAGCATTCAGTCATGCATATAGACCAATGATTTAAATTCTGCCAAGTCACTGGTTTTCCTGGCTAGCTCAGGCAACCCATTCCATGCTCTAATAGCACTAGGGAAAAAGGAGTATTTGTACAAATTTGTCCTAGCATATGGGATGAGGAATGTGCCTCTATCTTTGTGTCTTTCTGAGTATTTTATTACATTTTGTTTTTGTATTTGAAGATTATGGTTCAGTGTTTTATGTATAATTGCTACTTTACTTTTGAGTCTTCTGTCCTAAAGGCTTTCTAAATTTAGTGATTTTACTAAAGGTGTTTACTCTAGTAAAATGTGAATATTCCTTTGTTAAGAATCTCACTACTCTATTTTATATTTGATCTGGTTTCTTAATGTTTTCTGGAATTGAGGGGTCCCAAACGGAGAATGCATATTCTATTATTGGTCTAACCAAGGTTAAATAACATTTTAGTTTTATGTTCTTCTTTGATTTATAGAAATTTCTTTTAATAAACCCTAATGCTTTATCTGATTTTTTTGATAGTTTCATCAATATGAGGATTCCATGACAGTTTTTCATTGATTATAACACCTAGGTATTTTGCGTTTTTAGTTTGTGCTACTGCTCGAGAAGACTTACACATGAATACGCGTACAACGTAATTATCTTCTCTTGTGAAGGTCTATATCTAAATATATCACCAGTAAGCCTACTTCCCTATTGTTAATATTTATGTTCTTGCTGTTGTAACTTAACAGAAACAGAAATAAACGAAATTAAAGAGTGCTTCTCTACTTGGAGGATCTGGGATCTGATTCGGTTTGTTTATTCTCTTCGTTCTGGAGAGGTCCAGCGCCGGGATGGGAGTGACTTAGGAACCGGTGCATCAGTTGTTCCAATAACGTTATGATGAAAAATCCTGCAGCTACCAGAACTTCAAACACGGGGAACTTGATGTCAACTTTCAGCTGATAGAGAAAATATGTCGTGCATTAAAACATGTTTATGTGGTCTATTTGGAGATTTTTCACGATAGACTAAATGTCAAGGACGCTAAATGTCAAGGACGCTAGATTAAACTTCACTGTTGCCAACTAAATATAAAAAAAAATTTGAGCTTCGAACATTTTTTAAAATACATTTTTAAGTCATACAGTGAAAGTCATACGGTATATAAGTCATATGGTGAAAGTCATACGGTATATAAGTCATATGGTGAAAGTCATACGGTATATAAGTCATACAGTGAAAGTCATACGGTATATAAGTCATACGGTGAAAGTCATACGGTATATAAGTCATACAGTGAAAGTCATACGGTATATAAGTCATACGGTGAAAGTCATACGGTATATAAGTCATACAGTGAAAGTCATACGGTATGTAAGTCATACGGTGAAAGTCATACGGTATATAAGTCATACAGTGAAAGTCATACGGTATATAAGTCATACAGTGAAAGTCATACGGTATATAAGTCATACAGTGAAAGTCATACGGTATATAAGTCATACGGTGAAAGTCATACGGTATATAAGTCATACAGTGAAAGTCATACGGTATATAAGTCATACGGTATAAGTCATACGGTATACGTCATACGGTGAAAGTCATGACGTGGCATAATTTAAGTCATTGGTTAACATGCATGAATAGATGCAATGACGCGTAGGACGTAATCATCTTCTTTTTTTTTGAAGTAACGTCTGTAATTTATAAGAAGAAGAATAGAAATATACCTTTAAAAAAACACCTAGCTCGTCAACACTTAATGTAATTTGTTCACCGGATACGCCAAAATCTAGCTATTTATTCACTTCCCCCCCCCACCCTTATGAATGAAACTGTCCACTCTACTGTATTGTCTTGCATTTAACCCTCGGGTTGTACATTTATTTTTTTTTCTAACGAATGGCAGGGTATGGTTCCTGGTCACTTCATCCCCGGTTATTTCATCTTTGGTCACGTCATCTTTGGTCACTTCATCCCCGGTCATTTCATCTTTGGTCACTTCATCCCCGGTCATTTCATCTTTGGTCACTTCATCCCCGGTGATTTCATCTTTGGTCACTTCATCCCCGGTCATTTCATCTTTGGTCACTTCATCCCCGGTCATTTCATCTTTGGTCACTTCATCCCGGTCATTTCATCCCCGGTCATTTCATCTTTGGTCACTTCATCCCCGGTCATTTCATCTTTGGTCACTTCATCTTTGGTCACTTCATCCCCGGTCATTTCATCTTTGGTCACTTCATCCCCGGTCAGTTCATCTTTGGTCACTTCATCCCCGGTCATTTCATCTTTGGTCACTTCACCCCCGGTCATTTCATCTTTGGTCACTTCACCCCCTGGTCATTTCATCCCCTGGTCATTTCTTCCCCGGTCATTTCATCTTTGGTCACTTTATCCCCGGTCATTTCATCTTTGGTCACTTTATCCCCGATCATTTCATCTTTGGTCACTTCATCCCCGGTTACTTGATCCGCGGTCATTTCATCTCCTGGTCATTTTCATCCCCTGGTCATTTCATCCGCTGGTCATTTCATCCTCTAATCCATCAAATAATAATTGTACAAAGAATGAAATTAACAGTATTTCATAATTTTATCATTTGCAAGACAAAAAGTGTGACACCTTAAATAAGAACAGAATATAATACCATTAAAATATTAAAATTTAACATTGATAGATATAGAGCTAACGTAAACATTGTTTTGCGTGTTAATTGAAATCAATAAGATAATCTATTGATAATTTATTGATAGTAGGTACAGCAGACGATCCATTGATTCGTATTGCTGAACATCGTTTGTAATTTCTAGGTCAGTGCTGCATATTTCTTGCAGTCGGCGCTTATTAGAATAAATTACACGTGATATCAGGGTTTGAACTGACACTCTCCTATTCAAGAAAGAACGATTGACTATTAAAGATAAAGTGAAAAATGGCCGTCAGGAGATAAGTTATCAGCGGCATAATCATAAGTATTCTAATCGTTCTCATCTCTCAAGAGATTTCCACTACTTCCACCACACATTGGCCTTTGATGATAAGTAATCAGCCTAGAGCGGCATGATCAGAATTATTCTAATCCTACTTCTATCTCTCAAGAGATTTTCCCAACTTCCACCTCACCTTGACCTTTGATCATTACATCAATATGCGCTGGATAATATTGACATCCCTATATCAAACAGAAACAAAATAACTAAATACAAACCCCGCATTACAGTATATCAACTTATTTACACATATTATTTTATTTCTCAATAAGTATGAAGAGAGAAGGGGAACAGTATAAACACAATAATAACATGTCAATAATATCAAAAAAAAGTATTCCAGATAAACATATTTAAGATAAGATAAGAGATAAGATAAGATACTTTTTATTGATCCAATCTAATGGAAATTCAGATTGACTACAACTGACAACGTCAGCGTAACTAATGTGCAAAAACAATATAGATGAAAAATTCGAACAACATTCACACACGAAACACATACACATTCACAACCAGCGCTTTAGGAATTAGACTTCTATGTACTTCTCGATGACGACAGCTGATCTTGTAACACTCTGAGCGAAAGTGGGATGAAGGAGTTTTTAAATCTTTCTGTTTTAGTTCTAATGGAAAGGAGACGACCACTTCGTTCAGATCTTATGTAATAGTGGTTTAATGGGTGCAGGTTGTCCTTAAGAATCGAGAGTGTTTTGGAAAGGCATCTTTCATGAAAAAGCTCTTTAAGAGATGGTAGCTGTATTCGAGTGATATGCGATGCTTTTTTAATTAGTCTATTTTGCCTAAGTCTTTGTGCCATTGAAGTATATTTATATATAAGATGAAATGAGGGCTTAAAGTCAAAGCCTTTACAACACAATTACACAATAACTAATAAAAAAAATGAATTGGGGATGAAATGACCGGGGATGAAGTGACCAAGGATGAAATGACCCGTCACCTCAGGGTATACAAAGATACAGGATTTATACAAATTATTTTACTCGTAAACATAGCATGACGGAAACTGAGGACATACCGGTGGGTCTTTACACCTCCTAGAGTTCGCTGTGTGGTTGTGAAATGTACATTGTAAAGCTTTAAGAACATCTCATTATAAACCTCTAGAAAACAAATAGTACTGATGAGGCAGGGAATCTTTATAATGCCAGTCATCTACTGTGACAAGTTTGCGGCAAGTCACGCTTTGCACGTGCGGGATTTATAAGGGTGCGGGTTTTACAATTTTGTTGTTTTTTTTTTACTTATTTTGTAATTTGTGCGTACTATACGCGGGTTTTACGCGAATGCGAGTTATATGCGCGAAAATAATGTACTATATCTTTTCCACTCAAAAGTTACCACTCACTGATTGATCAAGAGATCTCATCAACTGCCATACTGATTCGCATGAAACTTGGTACACAAGTTCCTTTGGCCTCCTTGGCGCTAACCAAGAACCGGATTTGGCAGATTCGCTGCCTGGCCACCGCAACACGCGAAAAACCACAAGCTTTCTATCAAACCTTTGTATTTTATTTTCGGTATTTCCCCCAAAAGGCCTCAGTCTATATATAATAAAAATAATAATTCGCCAATGGGAAGAAAAAACACTCCACGGAAAGTTTCCGGCTTCATTACATGGGGACAACATCGACAAGGCTGCTTCCTTAACATGGCTCAAAGCAGGTCATCTCTACCCTGAAACAGAAGGCTTTGTTACAGCAATACAGGACAGAGCAGAGTAATCAGGACAAAAAATTACGAGAAGCATATCCTGAAACTCAATGTTGTCGACAAATGCCGAAAATGTGGAAATGTGGGCGAGTCGATTGAACACATTATGGCAGGATGTCCAGCCCTATCGGAATCGGCCTACCTGGGTCGCCATAACCAAGTTGCAAAGTTAATACACCAACACCTGGCTTTGACGTACAATTTGATCGGTAAGGACACTCCCCCTTATTATAAATACTCTCCGCAAGAGGTTCTCGAGTCTACTGAACATCTGCTGTACTGGGATAGGCCTATTCTGACCGACAAAACGGTAGATTTCAACCGCCCGGATCTGCTGTTCATCGATAAAAAAGAAAAAACCGCTACCATTATCGATATCGCCGTACCACTGTCTCATAATTTAAGAAAAACTGAGATAGAAAAACAAAGAAAATATGGGAACCTAGGCTTGGAGATTAAGCGTCTATGGAAATTATCCAAAATAACAATATACCCCATTGTTATATCAACCGAGGGGATAATAACAACTGACCTCACAGACACCTTCAAGGCCCTTAACATTCCTAGGAACATCTTCGTTGCCTGTCAGAGGGCGGTACTGCTGCAGACCTGCCACATCACCAGAAAATTCCTCAGTGGAAACTGTTAAAGGGACTACGATGAATTTTGTTTCTCTTAAGCGAAACTCGACCCTGGCAGCGCCAGAGAATGACTACTCGTTCATTTCTAACATAATAATAATAATAAGGCTTGTCTTTGAGTCCGAAGATTGCAGTCTATATATAAAGCATATTAAGAAATGGCACGCCCATTCCATATTTTTAAAGCGAATTCTGACTTTTTCGTAGTTTTAATATGCCTTACGCATAGTCTTACGCCATTACCGCTTCATTTTAGATGCAGTCTAAATAAACAAAAAAACTAATCCTAATAGCATAAAAAAATAGATCTTTTCTATTCCTTTTTTTTTTTTTTTGAGAGAGAGAGAGAGAGAGAGCAATTAATATTAGCAGTGTCTAATACCGTACTTTGCTTGCTTTATAATTAAAGTATGAAAAGAAAATCAAATAGAAAAACAAAACTTAATGAAATACTCAGAGAGACACAAAGATAGAGGCACATTTCTTATTCCTTATGCTAGGACAAATGGACCTCATTCACCAATCGTAAACAAAGAACATTTAGCCATGTGGTTCTCTATCTCTTCCATACAAATTACGCAATCCATAAAGGCTGTCACGTGATACGTTTTTTTTTCATTGTTTTATCAATATTATCACGTGGCCAAATGTTGTTTGCTTACGATTGGTGAATGAAGTCCATTCGTCCAAGTGCTCCTTCTTCTCTATAGTGCCATTAGAGAATGGAATGGGTGGCATGAATCAGACATGAAAACCAACGACTTAGCAGAGTTTAAGTCACTTTGATTAACAAGCATGACTAGATTGACACATGAAATGCGTGGGACCGTGGGACGTATAATTATCCTCTTTTTTTGAACGTCTGTAATATATAAGATAAGGTAAAAGCGCTATATATAGAATTCAAAAGCTAACATATGTGCGGTGAAGTTTCAACCAATCGGAGAATCCTAAAAAAAAAAAGTTAGGCGTTGGCATTGTAATTTTAAAAATTGGCGGGAAAGTGTGAAGCCAGTAGTGTGTTTAAGGGGGAGGGGAGGTTTACGATCGAAAAGCAACAAAGGCTATATTTAATATTATATTGAGAAGCCGAAGTAAAATCAGGTATTGTACTTAATACTAATTTTTTTTTTTGGGGGGGGGGCTATGGGCGGGAAGGCGGAGGAAGCGGGTAAGTGAAAGTTATTCTAGAATTCAAGGGCCAAAAGCATGTATGTGTTTGTGTGTCGTGGGTGAGGGGCATTATGAAGCGGCTCGTTCCAAATCAAGTCAAAAGTCTATGTCAGAGAACATTAGGATGCGCATGGTGAAAAAAACAAACAAGAGAGACAGAGACAGAGACAGAAGGAAAAAGAAATAAAGCTGGTCGATACAAATATTCACGAGCTAAAAAGTTTGGGGAATCGTTCAAAAGGAGACCATTTATTGAAATTTCAAAAAAAAAATGATGGGATGTTCTGGCCTGGGAACATAGCCGCTGTGTAATACTAGTATTTCTATAATTAGTTCTTTGATAAGTTAACAGATTTCATTAGTCTAAATACCTTTTGAAAGTAGTCCTCCATCTCACCGCGCCCTTCAGCAAGCAGGTGAAGGACGCATGCGCCAAAGAACACTCCGCCAGCGAAACACGTCAAGTATGACACGATGGTTGACCTTATTTGTATCGCTCTCTCTGATTGGCGCCCATTGTTGCGCAGTAATAAATAGGGCGGCCACCCAAACAACAAGGTGTCTAGAAAGAGCAGAAGTATGCAAAGTCCTTTGGCTGTTGTGGCGTCCATTTTTAGTCTTCGCCCTAACCTAGAAACAAAAAAGGTTAAAGGTTAAAGTTCGTCTTTCAAACCTAACTATTATTTCAAAGGTGAAACCAGTGCGGATTAAAAAGTCTTATATAATACAGACGTTACTTCAAAAGGCTGGCTGCCTGGTCGTGCGGTTTGCGCTCAGGACTGTCGTTCGGATTTATCGACGGTCGAGGGTTCAAACCCTGCCCGCTCCCATCCCCCGTCGTCCCGCGGAGGTTTGGACAAGGAAGTAAAATATCTTCAACTCTGAAGGAACATCCGAAATATGTAAAACATTTTACAAAAAAGAAGATGATTACGTCTTACGCGTCATGCATTCAGCCATGCATATTAACCAATGACTTAAATTCTGCCAAGTCACTAGTTTTCCTGGCTAGCTCAGGCAACCCATTCCATACTCTAATAGCACTAGGGAAGAAGGAGTATTTGTACAAATTTGTCCTAGCATATGGGATGAGGAATGTGCCTTTATCTTTGTGTCTTTCTGAGTATTTTATTACATTTTGTTTTTGTATTTGAAGATTTTGGATCAGTGTTTTATGTATGATTGCTACTTTACTTTTGAGTCTTCTGTCCTGAAGGCTTTCTAAATTTAGTGATTTTACTAAAGGTGTTACTCTAGTCAAATGTGAATATTCCTTTGTTATGAATCTCACTGCTCTATTTTGTGTCTGTTCTAGTTTCTTAATGTTTTCTTGAGTTGAGGGGTCCCAAACAGAGGATGCATATTCTATTATTGGCCTAACCAAGGTTAAATAACATTTTAGTTTTATGTTCCTATTTGATTTGTAGAAATTTCTTTTAATAAACCCTTTTAAAAAACACTTTACTGATCTTTAAAGCTTGAGGAAGAAGGTATCACAGATGGACATAGAAATTGGCCTATATGGACTAACCAACAAAACAAATGCTCATTTTATTGAGCTATCTAAATCGACAGTGAAAAACACAATAGCCTTAACCCCAGATTCTGTGAATTTTTACTCTTTGTCTATATGAGAACCTGTGCTCACACAGTCTGCCAGCTCCTGATTATATCAGAATTGCTATAACCTATGTACTAAATAGCCTATGCATAGAAAATGCATTCTCTGTAAAATAAAAGCTTTTACATGTTTGGGGTGTTCCTTCAGAGTTGGAGATAATTACTTCCTAGTCCAAGCCTCCCGCAGGACGACGGGCGATGGGAGTGGGCAGGATTTGAACCCTCGACCATCGATAAATCTGAACGACAGTCCAGCGCGCAAACCGCACGACCAGGCAGCCATCATCTGTTTGGGAGACCTTAACTCAAGAAAACATAACGAAACCACAGCAAATACAAAATTCAGCAGTGAAATTTATAACAAGCGAATATTCACATTTGATTAGAGTATATATTAGCCTTCTTTAGTCGTAGAACGACTATGGTTCATTTCGAACACTTTTTCATATGGCAGTGCAGCCCAATTTAGGAGAGACACTCCCGTCCACATATATATCGCAGGTCAAGGTGGTTTTCGCTTTGGTGGTAGAGCTACAGCATTAGTTAAATCCCTAAACTTAGAGACACTTCAGGACAGAAGAATAAAAAGTATGTTACGCTAAGATCTCTGCACTCCTCGGATTCATCTTAATTCGTTCGTTCCAATATTACCTAATAATTTACAGCAGGCCTTATGCATGGGCAAACTAGGCAGCCCCTATGGCCTCCGATTGGTGGGGGACTCGCACAGGACTCCAAACAATATTTTAGAGAAGAAACAGCAAAACATGTGCCCAGTGTTATTGTTAGAGTAGCCTACATATTGTTGAATTGTAAATTGGTTAGTTTAATTTCTTTTTCGCTGTTTATTTTGTATTTTTCTATTTCATTTTTGGTCCACCAAATTAACTTAGAGCTACAGCCTCCAATTATCTAAAACCGGCCCTGCTGACATGCATGCAAATTTCTGCACTATCGAAAGGCCCATGATCCTAGATATTTGTAGATTATAGATCTTGATCTATCAGAAAATATGAAATCTTAAGTGGGGGGGGGGGGGAGGAGGAAGTGATATAGGACTAGGAGTAGATGCAGTGGCGTAGCTATGGTGGGGGGAGGAGGGGAGATAATTTGAAAATCTCCCCGGGCTCCCTCATTAGAGGAGGGCCCCCAAATGAATGTTTTTTACATTAAAAATTAAATAATACGCAAAATGTAGTGGCCCCCAAAGAGGTCAAGCCCCCCCCCCGGGCCCCCAAACGATGGAAAATTCCTAGCTACGCCCCTGAGTAGATGTTAATGAAATGGAACTATTATAACAATATCCGTGCTATTAAATCTATACAGAACTCAATTGTATAATCTCTACTCTCTGGCTTTAAAGATGAGATAGTCCCTACAGTGTTGTAGCTTTCAAATGAGAACGCTAGCGACACCTACCGTTTTCATGAAACACTACTTGCACAAAAGTTGTGTCAACAAATGATACTGGACACGTGAAACTAACTACGCATCGTTAAGCACTCGCACACAGACACAAACACGCGCGCGCACTGAGAATGACATTAAGTTGCGTACAAGTAAGTATTTATGCACAAAGATGAACATTCATGCGAACACACAGTGAGATCATTGCCAGGTAGATAAAAATGTAATCTCGATATTTTATCCAAAACAAACATGCGCGCGCACTGAGAATGACATTAAATTGTGTGACAGTAAGTATTTATGCAAAAAGGTGAACAATCACACGAATTCACTGTGAAATCATTGCCAGGTAGATAAAAAAAAAAAGGTCCTGTCAACTCCGAACGCATGACTCGGTCGCTTTAACCTTTAAGTAACCGATACAAAAGCACAGACCTATAAATATACGTTTATCAAGCTATTACAACACAATTCATCTTATCAGCTTGCTAAGTCTTCGTCGGCAAAATCTGGAACCTGGACACAGATCTCGAAAAGCGCTTAATCATTTTCTAAAAATTTGTCAGTTTATGTGTATCTTTGGGAAAATAATTACTAGCTAAATGGCCACACAGGAAAATTCTGGTTTGACCATTATAATTTTTGAAAATTTGATCTTCTAAAATTAAATTTGGTCTGGAAGTCTTGTCAATTTTTTTTCAGGAACACAATATGTCAGCGGGTACTCCAGCGTGTTACATTAAATAGATGTTCAGGAACATCTTGCGCATCATCATTTAAGTCTGGATCTATAGTATAGGCCACTAGATTCCTGTCTTTTCATGTTGCTATGTCTGGATCTGTAGGCCTATCACTAAACTAGAATCTTCTATTTACCATATATGTAAATCCAGTCTTCTAGTCTAGACCCGGGGTCGGCAACCTGCGGCTCGCGAGCCACATGCGGCTCTTTGGGTGTGAAGCTGCGGCTCTTTAGTTCCATACGCAAATATAATTTATTTTATCGAAACATTTTTTCAAATAGTTCTGAATATTTTAACGAGAATTAGGCACTGATTATGTCTCTCAGCCACTTGTACTCGCTTTACACCACACCCCTCCCCCATTACACGCGTCGTCACTGTTGTCAGTCTGTCGGAAGCTCTCGGCCGTTGTTGGATGTTTCTATGTAGGTTTTAATTCGCTTTCGACGCAAGACGAATTAGCATTATCACCACGTGCTTTGGCTGTTACAAATAGTTTGTTGTTTCAAGTCAATGAGTTAGAAGCGATTATCTTCTCAAAGCTAGAAGCAATGTACAAGTAATGCTAATATGGCGAGCTTAGCGGTACCACTAGAAATTGCGGGAAAAGGCAAACCATTTATAGATGATGAGTATGTGAAAGACTGCTTTAGACATGCATCTGAAGAACTGATTCATGATTTCAAAAGCAAACCAGATTTGCCACTATCCGCTTAAACAGAACAAGATAGAATAGCTCAATTGTCTTCAAATGTAACATATTTGCAGGCGGTAGATATCCAAAGACATTAAGATCGCTTTAAAATAAAATCGTTTCAATAACATCTGATGGAGCCAGAAGTATAACAGGAAAAAATAAAGGGGCAACAACGATTCTTCGGAGCAAAATAAACCTCGAAATTCTTACGTTTCACTGCAAAATACACCAAGAAGCGCTTTGTGCCCAAACATTTTCTGCCGAAATAGTTGAGGTCATATATTTGGTAATCAAGATTGTTAATAGCATGTTGTCAAAAGCACTCTACCGTCGTGAGCTTAAAGACTTCTTAAAGGAAATGGAGACTCAGTATCCCGACCTCCTTCTTCCCAATAAAGTGCTATGGCTTTACAAAGGTTGAAACGTTTTGCTTTGTGCTTGAATGAAATAAATACATTCCAAAATGATAAAGGCATTAATCACTCTGAATTAGAGAACGACAATGGTTGCAAGCATTTGGATATAGCATCGAAATTAAATGAGCTGAATCTAAAGCTGCAAGGAAAGTAAAACCCAGCCGAATTGTTTTGTTTTGAAGTAAAAAAAATTTTTGCTGAAGATATTCAGAGCGGTAAGTTACTTCATTTTCAATTCCTAAAACAGTATCGTGATAAAATCAGTACAACTTATGACATGAATTACTTCAGCACAGTTATAAAAAAATCAAGATGAATTTCTTGATAAATTTGAGCAGTTCAAAACCAACAAAACTATTCTAGCATTCCTGGTACACCATTTCAACACAAATAGTAACGAAATCCACATTGATTCATTTGAAATTGATAATGGATCTCTAGAAATGCAATTGCTCGATTTAAAAAGTAAAGTTTTGTGGGGTGGAAAATTTAGAGTTGAAAATCAAGTTGGAAGTGTTGGAGGTCCAGAAATGTGTGTACGTAACGCAACAAAATTGAACAGCTTTCAAAGAAATGCCGCGAGTTGATGAGTTGAATAGTCTTCCAGATTGCTACATCTTCGGATCGTGCAAGAAAGCGTTCTCTTGTATAAATAGAATTAATAGTAAAGTAAGAAGCCAACATACAAATGAAAATTTAGAGTTGTCTTTGAAACTAAAAACAACAAGCTATGAGCCTAATCTATCCAAACTTTCTAAAACCTTGCAAAGCCATCGTTCCAATTTAATTGGTTTGCTCAATTGTTTGTTAGTGAATTTCAAGTTGGTGTTGTAAGTAGATATTAAACTGCTTTAGTTGTTACCGAATTAAAAATAAGTATCTAATAACGCCATATATATTATCTAATTTGTATTGAAAAACACTATATATATATATATATATATATATATATATATATATATATATATATATATATATATATATATATATAGGAATAAAAAGTTTAAAAAGAGTGTGTGAGTACTATTTATTGTTGGCTAGAAAAAAATGTTGTGGCTCTTTAAAAACTTAAAAATTTTGTAAATTCTAATTTTTGGCTCTTCTGACTCGAAAGGTTGCCGACCCCTGGTCTAGACTACTGTCTTTTAATGTTGCCATGTCTGTATCACCAAACTAGAACTGTACGTAGGCCTACATTTATAGGCCTACATGGGCGACAGGGGCGTAGCTAGGAACTTTCCTTCGTTTGGGGGCCCGGGGAGCTTGACCTCTTTTGGGGGCCTCTACATTTTGCGTAATATTTAATTCTAAATGTAAAAAACACTCATTTGGGGGCCCCTATCAAGTGGAGGCCCGGGGGGAATTTTCAAATTCATTCTCCCCCTCCCCTCCCCACCCTAGCTACGCCACTGATGGGCGTAACCAGGATTATTTTTGGAAGTGGGGATTCCTTTTTGAAGGTAATAGTGGGCGGGGTATCTTTAATTCTATAATTTATCTACAATTCCTTAGTTATTGGGATAAAAGTTGTCGCTCTTCTTCTTCTAGCCAGCTTTTTGCTGCTCAGCTGTGAGCTCTTTTGCAGACTGTGCCAAGGTAAAATAGTGTGCTGTTCTCGGCACTGCCGTACAGGGTGTTGGTTATGTTGGGCTGGAGTGGTAATAGGGTCTGCCTAATGTGGATAAGGAAGGGGCATTCAAAGAGGATATGGTTTACGGTTTTCATAAGTTGTCGCTCTTATAAAAAAAAAACATCGACTTCATAAAGGCGACATTGTCTTAAAAAAAAAAAAGCTTTTCAAAAAATGTTTCTTATTACCTTGTTTTACAAAAGAGTTCCTTTTCGTTATTCTATAAGGAACTTATCTGGAGCGTCCGCATCAAGTATTCACAGTTGACACTATCGCAAACAAAATTGTAATCTCTAGCTTTTATCCAACAATCTTATCGGGCATTTAACTGCCGAGATACCACGGGATATGTCTGGTAAATCTTTACCAATTTCACTCTTTATCTTTGATATCGACGTTACACCCACAGCCTCATATCTACATTGACTCATGCATACATACAGACAAACACATATATTTAAAAGGCATACACACACACTCTCTCGTGGACAGCCAGGAGCGGCTCTGTGTTTATGAATCGGAAAGCACAACAGGAAGAATTAAGAACAAATATAAAGGTTGGCAGGATCAGAGGCGGTCTTAGGGGGCCGAGAGTGGGGCGACCGCTCTAGGCTCCGCACCCTTCGTACAAATATCTGTAGCCCTGATATGACATTCGCCCAGGGCCCCTCGTACTGCTAAAGCCGCCTCTGGGCAGGACAAACAAAATAACGGTTTTTATTACCTGCTATCTATATATATAATTCTCTTCTTCGCTCAAGAGTTTGGACGAGAAGAAGAAGTAAAGGAAAGATCACTCTTTTATTTCTGCGGATAGATAGACTTTACGAGCCTTGCGTGTAGCGAAGTCATACAGTGTATCATGAAAATTTTATTTCCTACATAGATCACGCTCAATAGAGCAAGTAGAAGCAAATGTTTCAATCTATCTACGAGAATTGTTGAACTAAAGTAATTCTTCATTAGTTTGAGGCGCGAGAAGCTTCTTTCACCAGATTACACAATTACGACTAATGAATAATGCCGTTTTAATTTATCGCCAATAGGATTGGCGTTTTCCATATTGATTGACACCCCAAAATGACAATTTTTGTCTATATATTTCATGAGATTTGTATGAGTTTTCAAAAGATTTTTAATACTTTCCGGAGATTTCCATGACTTTTTATATGAAAGCGAGAATCGATTACAAGGTCGCCACACTTTGTCATCAGTGTATATATAACAACGAGATGCCCTTGTACCTTAGCGAACTGATTACTCCATATGTCCCACAGAGAGCCCTGCGCTCATTGGACTCAACGCTTTTAGTAGTGCCACGTTTCTCCCTCAAAAGCTACGGCCTGAGTGCTTTTTCAGTTCATGGACCAAAGGTTTGGAACTCACTCCCCATTGATCTCAGACAGACAACATGCTACACCACTTTTAAGAAGAACATCAAGACCTATCTGTTTAAAACTTTTTTAGATTAACTGTCATTTTAGCTCTCGCGTTTTTGTTTGTAATGTTGTTACAGCGCCTTGAGCCTACATTTTGTTTGTTAACAGCGCTTTATAAATAAAATTATTATTATTATTATATATTTTGCAATTTCAGTAAATTTCCAGGAGATTCTGGTAAATCAGGCGGCCACGAGAGATCTGTTTTAAGTTATAAATGGTTTAATATACTAATTTACACATAGAATTAGCGCGGGTCCTATGAAAGTGTGGGGCCCACTGCGGTGGGATAGGTTGCAGTGGCCTATGGCCAGCCCTGCAAAATAGAGGCGTATGTTACGCCGCCGGTCGTAGTTAAACATAAATGAACAGCAGCCACCAGGGACCAAGTTTTTAAATGAGAGAAAGTAGTGACTTAAATGTGACAAAAATAAGGGACCGCGGAGACCAAGGCTCGAACCAGTGACCCTGGAAACGACAACACCGCCTAGCGATAATGCACTAAGCGAACATCTAGACCAGTGATGCTCAAAGTACGGCCCGCGTGCCACATCCGGCCCGCGACAAAGTTCCATCCGACCCGTTGCCCCTTTGGCACAATATGTAGAAAATTCCTCCCCCTCCAAAAAAAAATTGTTGAAAGACGTATCTTTACCACCGTTAGGGCCCTCACTTTTTCTCTGATTGATACAAGTGGGACAATTGGTCAAATTGAACTCTGAATGTAGAATCTACCAGGACAAGTTGAACGGATCTTTACTTTTTGGTACAACAAGATAAATATCCAACATATTTGCTTTTGTAAAGAAAGTCTGTCTGTTTAAGAAAACAACAACATATATATTATATAACGGCATTTAGAAACAAATATGGCGGCATTCTTGGTTTGAGTCGCGAATTAAATATTATCAAACTACCCCTAAAGATTGGAGGATCGATGGGAATATTTATAAGAAAGAGACACACACACAAAATGAGTCGGTGGTAAAGTTAGCTACAATGTTGCTCACATTTTATGTAGATAAATGAAGTCATTCTCCGACGCCAAAAAAAGAGAGACAAACTTCAAATATCCTATTAATTTATGTAAGTACTAGATCCACGAGTTTCTAATAAAGTCGTTTCGAGTCAACTTCATGTGTTTTTTTTTGGTATCTATTCGTTGATGTGGCCCGCGACACGAGTGTCGGAATTTAAAATGGCCCGCTGGTCGAATTATGTTGGGCATCACTTATCTAGACCATCGGAATGTCCAAAAAAAAAAATCATTCTTCTGGTCCAGAGTCATTTCGCCCGTATGCAAATTACCCCCCCCACACACACACACACAAGTGACCCCAATGGTCACACGCTCAAGCTAGCCCCTTATTTTCGTCGCAGTTTAATTCACTACCTTCTCTCATTTAAAAACTTGGTCGCTGGTGGCTGCTGTTCATTTATGTTTAATATGTAATATATCAACATTTGTTTCAGCACCTAGCTTTTCACTTTTACATTTACATAAAATTAAGTCGTGGTTTTCTTATAAAACTTTTTGATATTTCTTTTCTTTACTTTATCGCCTTGATTGATATGTTAACAGTTTTCATTAATGCTGCTATCCCGTCATACCTTTTTTTGTAAAATAACATCTACGCATTTTTCAGTTCACTTGTTTACTATTTGAAGAAATGAGATAAGCCAGCTAAGATAAATATTTTTTTTATGTATTTTTGTTTGCTGCTCTGATTGATTGATAAATGTCGTGGTGGAAGGAGATATATTTCTATTTCCTGACGTACTTGATTCTTTTTGCAATATTTCAATGTAGGCCTATTTGTTGACACCCAGGCAGTGTTGGTGACGAGAAGAGAGCTTCAATTAGCCACCAGCAGACAAATTGATAGATGTCCTGGAAATGTAGGCCAGTGATGGGTCTACGCAGGGAAATACTGCAATCTTTGGACATATTATAACTTTATTATTTATTTATTTTTTTTAGTATATAGATCTACCGAAAAATCGGTACGAGATGATTTTGGCGCCAGGAATTACTTCGATGTTTTAGAATACATTCCATATTTTGGAATAAAAAAAAATTATATACAAAAAAAAAATAAAAATAAACACCTGAATATTTAAAAAGGAAAAAAAAACCCACATTATTAAAAAAAAATAAAAAATGTCGTGATGGTTAATGAATAAATAGAACTAATTATAACAAGTGAGATTCGTGCCCCAGAACATTACCAAAATAAATGTCTCCTCAATAGATAAAACTATTTCATGGAAAACGATAAATAAAAGAACTCTAATAAAATCAAGAGAATCCTTCCTCCCACGATTTTTAACTTCATTATTATTTATCGATAGAAACTTTAATACCGATATCTACCGACAGTCTGTAATTTTTGGTTAGAGGTGCCCCCCTTTAAGTGCTACAAAGATCTAATCGGACGCCATTTTGCCCTTACTAGCATAAAAAAAAAAAAAAGAAAGTAGCTGGCAGGACACACATATGTATGCCGCAACTGGGTTTGCGAGAGTCGTGTGAAGCAATGCACTCATCCTTAATCTTCGTCCTCGAAGACATTGCCACTGTCATTATTATTATTATTACAACTGCCGTTGTTGTTAGTGATACAGTTTATTAAATGTATGATCCCTCGTGACAGATTGCAATGATCTAAGGAATTTGCATGCCATGTTTAATAAAAATTAGTGCAATGGTCTTGATTTTTATTCATGGCATTTCCACACAGACAGACAGACAGACAGACACACCTTACAATTAACATGAACAATTCTTCTACAGAAACCTATTTCCTAGACGCAGGTTCGAGAAGACGACGATAAGAAAAAAAAGTGTTGATTCCGTGTTAAGATGAATGGACGATCCCATGAGTTTCAGGTGACGTGGGCATTTTCAGGTAGAGAACAATAGTACTCTCCCACCCTGTCACCCTGCACCTCCAAACAAGCATGTTGGTATCACATGACAGATCAGGTCGAGACTTCACGTGACTTACGCTTTAATGAATTGCATGCAGTTGTGGAGATTTACCTCTTATTATCGGTGTAGCGACATGGGAGGAGACACATGGGTGTAGCCACATGGGGGAGGGATTTAGTTTTGTATTATATTTATTTTATCTTTCTTACAAAGCTTATATCAACTCCCTTCTGCCTGTCTGGCCAAAAGTTTGTACACGTGATTTCTCCGACACCCAATCTTGGATCAAGCTGAAATTTTGCATAGTTAGTTCTTTTACCTGACAACACAAGAATCAATTTAAAAAATTAACCATTTAGTTAATTAACTATTGGTAATAAATTACTTTGTTTGATATATCAAACAAGGGAAAGAGATAATATTTGACTGAAAGTGTTGGTATAAGCTGAATTAGTCCCCTTTATATTAATAATAATAATAATAATAATAATAATCTTTATTATCCGTAAGGAAATTTGTCTTACAATTTGTGCATTACACCAAACAAAAAACATTATAACTATTAGGCTGCCGTCTCAGGCTTAGAGAACACAAACATGAATAGAAACAAGAGAGATAACTCTACAATATTCAATGTTTATAAACTCTTCGCTAGCAGAGTGGTTAACGCGTTTGCCCACAAGTTCGAATTCAGGTCGTTCCCTTGTTGTTTTTAATTCATTTCCTTAAATGCTTTTTTTTTATTGTTAGTCTAGATTTATTACAAATTTAATGACACGACTGATCCAAACTCCTTGATACAAGTACGCTTAATATAAGCTTAGTGTTGTGACATGGTTACTATGTGTGGTCAACCGTGAGACACGGTCAAGTGTTGGGTACATGGGAGTTAGGGGACTTTCGGGAAGTCGAGTGTGTTGAAAACAAGAAGAGAGGAAGTCATCTAGTCGAGTTGGTTATCTGTAGATAATGTTAGCCTTGTAAATATGTTATGTTTGAATGCTTCACAATAAAAGGCAGTTTATACTTAAAAGGACTTGTTTCTTCACACTTAGTTTTTTTTTTAAGTATTTTTTTTTCTGTTTTTTCTCGTTTTAAAAATGCTTTTAAAAAACGATTTCGGTAAAACTCATCCTGATATTCCTTTCTCCCCCCCCCCCCTCCAAATAGGTAATTAGATCATATCGCCTACTGAGAAAGCTAAAAGCATGAAACAGCGACAAACAAAAACAATTGGTAAAAATATTTTTAATCGCATAGATTTATAAGATAAGATAATTTTATTGATCCAATCAAATGGAAATTCAGTTTGACTACAATTGACAACCTCAGCGTAACTACTTTACAAAAATAATATGGATGAAAAATTCGAACAACATTCACTCACGAAACAGATACACATTCACAATCAGCGCTTTATGAGTTTGACTTCTATGTACTTCTTGATGACGACAGCTGATCTTGTAACACTCTGACCGATAGTGGGATAAAGGAGTTTTAAATCTTTCTGTTTTAGTCCTAATGGAATGGAGACGAACACTTCGTTCAGATCTTATTATTGTTGGTTTCTCACGGCTATGGCCAAATTTCGATTCACGGTGCCCCCGCTGCGGGGAAGAAGAGGAACCGTGCCTCATATTCTGTTTGACTGCCCCAGACTTGCTGATCTCCGTCTCGACAGGTCTGGGAAACCCAAATCTCTCGACCTGTATGGTGACATGTGTGCACTACGCAAGACAGCAGGGTTTCTGTTCTGGGCTTTTGCAAGAGAGGATTTGAGCCTCTCAAGCCCTCACTCAAATGGAGTTTGATGATGATGATGATGATTGTTGTTGGTCAAGATCTATTACAAATTTAATTACATGACTGATCTAAACTAATTGATACAATTACGCTTCGTATAAGCTTTGTTGTTTTTTTTTTGCTGTTGTTGTTTTAATGTATTTTTTTATCTTGCTTTTCTAAGGATGGACTTGTTTTGTCAGCAATCTATATCAGCAATATTCAAAAGCAAAAAAAAATATAATAATAATAATAATTCCAATGTCGCAATGCCAGTGTCGCATTTAGATTACCAAATCATTGATCTCATTTCATACTTAATTGTGGCTTGGAATGAAAACTCCTTGAAATAAAAATTTGTATGCTCAAATCACAAGGTCCTCGGGGCTCATTATGGCTACCTGGACGTGCGGTTTGCGCGCTGGACTGTCGTTCAGATTTATCGATGGTTGAGGGTTCAAACCCTGCCCGCTCCCATCCCCCGTCGTCCTGCGGGAGGTTTGGACTAGGAAGTAACTATCTTCAACTCTGAAGGAACATCCGAAACATGTAAAACAAACAAACATTTTACAGACCTTCCTGCAGGGAACAGTACCAGGGAAAAGAAGAAGAGGCAGTCAGAGAAAGCGATGGGAAGACAATATCAAAGAAATGTCGAGCCTGTGATTGAAAAAGATTGTAGTCAAGGTCAAAAGAGACAGGAGATCGTACAATCGACTAAGCGAGAGATGACGGTGAATGATTTTTAAATCATCAAACGCTCACTACTTGTCTTGAATTGTTTTTTTTTTCCAGGTGATAAACAATCAAGTATTATTATTATTATAGCTTTTATAGAGAGCTACTTTCATGCTTATAGCATGCTCAGAGCGCTTTGGTCCATTCTCATTTGTGGACCGGTGGGGGAGAGGGGGTATCTAGGAGTTGGTTTTCCACGCTGCCTCTCGACCACATGAATGATACATTATTTAAACCACAAAGGAACAAACAGCAATGTTACATCTTTAGGTGCGAACTCATCATTTGTCCTTCACCTTAAATCACTTTTAGCTATACCTGGGCGCAGGGGCGTGCAGTGGGATTTATAACCGGGGACCAGCTGGGGGGGGGGGTCTGGGGAAGAAGTAAACTGAAACAATAACACTTTTTTTTTTTTTCAGTTGTTCTTATAGTACGCTAACTTGACACATAAATGCAGTATTTTACTTAGGTTGGAGATCGTTAATATCATATGACACCGTTCAGGCAGAGTCGTGCGGATGGCCGCCTGGTCGTGAGGTTTGCTCGCTGGACTGTCGTTCGGATTTATCGATGGTCGAGGGTTCAAATCCTGCCCGCTCCCATCCCCCGTCGTCCTGCGGGAGGTTTGGACTAGGAAGTAAATTATCTTCAACTCTGAAGGAACATCCGAAACATGTAAAACATTTTACAACATTGTACACTGTGGACTAGGCTAGTCCCCTTTATGTTTAAGTATTGTCATTTTTTTTTTTTGGTGGATCTTTATTAAAAATGTGCACTTAGTACACGCTGACAAAATGACTATAACACTGTACTTATGCATTCGAGTGAAGCGCTTGTGGACGCCGAGTCCCCACGGAATCTACCGAGTAGAGAAATCGGTAGCGAATGCTAAATATAGTCATCATACAATGAAAAGAGGTAATGGCGCATTTTTTCACCAGCGATTTTTCATAGATTTTTAAAACCTTTATGTTTAAGTATTGTCAAAAAGAAAAAAAAACAGGACTTTGGGGGGACTAGCCTAGTCCACAGTGTACAATGACCGCACGCCTCTGCCTGAACGGTGTCCTAAGAGATGTGAAGACCGATTTATATTTAATTATACACCGGAAACAAAATCAGAGCAGACGTGATCAATTAGTTCCGCTCAATGATTTTAGCTCGTAAATCAAGCAAGGTCCACATATACAGGTATTATGTCTACATAGAATGTTAAAAATACTTGATGGCACATCACACTACTGACATAATTAATTAAAATAATTAAAGCGTGTGTGTGTTTGAATTAGGGCAGAAATAAAAGCGTGTAATTATTTCGCTTCATTAACGAATGCCCTTGCACTCATATTCATGGCGAGACCTACTTCACACGACCAAACATGGTCGGATGTCTGCTACTTACTGATAGCTTTTATGTCTGTTACTTACTGATAGCTTTTATGTCTGTTACTTACTGATAGCTTTTATGTCTGTTACTTACTGATAGCTTTTATGTCTGCTACTTACTACTACCGGTACCTGTAATGTCTGCTACTTACTACTACCGGTACCTCTAATGTCTGCTACTTACTACTACCGGTACCTCTAATGTCTGCTACTTACTACTACCGGTACCTCTAATGTCTGCTACTTATTGCAGATTCAAACGGCGAAAGATCTAAGAATACTGAACAGCAGTGCTGAATGAAGTTGTGGATCTTCTAGCGAGGTTGAATATTTGAAAAGCTTCAATGGCATGGTGCACCGCAGTCGCTTAGCACTCTGGCCGAACAAGACGCTAAATCCCGGCCTATTGTCTGTCTAACTGTACCTATAGCGTTTCTAGAACCAAAGTAACTGTGGTCCTTGGGGGGGGGGGGGTGATTAGGATTACTCGCGTAATTTAAACAAATATTGATTGTTAAATTTGTTTTTTATTGATTCTTGAGTTGTCAGGTAAAAGAAATAATTGTGCACAATGTCAGCTTGATCCGAGATTGGGTGTTGGAGAAATAAAGTGAACCAACTTTTTACTAGACCAGGGGTTCTCAACCTGTGGATCGCGACCCCTTTGGGGGGTCGAATGACAATTTTTTAGGGGTCGCAAGCCCGTCCATTCTTTTCTGTTGTCCTCCCATCGCTTTCTCTACAACATATAGTGACAAAACGAGGAGGACTGGTCATTTATGTCAATAAACAGTACTGCTGTGTCAACAATATCTCAATCAAAACTAAAGTGTGCACGACCGATATTGAACTTATATGTAACAATCTCAGGCCATACTACCTGCCGAGAGAGTTTACACAATTTTACGCCATATTTGTGTATATACCACCCACAGCCAACACAGAGAAAGCAACAAAACATATACTAGACATTGTACATATTTATAGGATCATAAGTTCTGATGCTGTCCGACTAGTTATGGGAGATTGTAATCATCTTTCGTTAGCTCAACACTTGCCAACTTATAGTCTTAATTGTCAATCAAGGCTCGATAAAACCTTGAACATGTGTTATAGCAACATGAAAATTGGCCTACACATCTCGATCGTCATTTCCCCTCGGAGAGTCGGACCACACAATGATCCATCTCACATCCACGTACAAACCGGTTTTAAAAACAACAAAACCCGAAGTACAGTCCATCCAGTCACGGTCTGATGACGCTGTTTTACAGCCACAAAGTTGTCTGGAGCAAACAGATTGGGACATGTTTGTAAACAACTTCCCAGACAGATGAACTTAACACAACTGTTAATTCATACATCCAGTTCTGTGAAAACATAATTATATCAAAGAAGAAAATTAAAAACATTCAGTGATAATAGACCCTGGATGACCAACATTAAAAAAAATTAACATTCTGTCATCATCGAGAAGTTCATACAAGTCTATTTATAAAGCGATGGTTGAGTGTCTATGAGTTTTTCGTGTGTGAATGTTGTTCGTATGTGCATCTATATCGTGCATCTCTATTGTTATTGTACAGTAGTTAGGCTGAGGTTGTCAATTGTAGTCAAAATGAATTTCCATTTGTTTGGATCAATAAAGTTATCTTATCTGCCTCTTCTTCTTTTTCCTGGTACTGTTCCCTGAAGGAGGGTCTTTGCGAGCCCCGAAAATCTTATAATATAGACACATATTTTTTTGCTTGCGTTTTTTTTTTACTATGGTTAGCAGGTCATCATGGGGTCCTATCGCTGCAGTAACCCTGTCTCTAATTTCTTGGTTTGTGATGCGTCTTTGAATGTGATGCCTAGGATCCTTCTGTAGCAATTCCATTGCTGGGATTCTCCTCTCTAGCTCTGCAGTCAGCGTCCAAGACTCGAAAGCATATAAAAATGTGGCCATGACCAGGGAGCGCATCAGTCTGATTTTGGTGCTGAGGACTAAGCCTTTGTCTTTCCATATTTTTTTTAAATTTTGAATGGGCTGCTGTGGACTGTGCGATTCGGGCCAGTAGTTCAGGTTTCGTTCCCTCATCTGAGACAATAGCTCCGAGGTATTTGAAGCTGCTAACACTAATCAGCTTTTCACCTCCAATAATGATGCCCATTTTAAAGCCCTTATGGCTATTGGTCATAATTTGAGTTTTTTCGGCATTTATTTGCTTACCATATGCTGCGGAAGTCTTGTCAATGCTCATCACCAGGTCAGCTAGTTCTTCTTCTGTCCCTGCTAGGCCATTAATGTCATCTGCGAAGCGCAAGTAATTCTTCTTCCTCCAATGCTTACAGTACCTTCCTATCCCTCTGTTACGTGCGCATCGGAGTGTAAATGTGGAATGGTGCGAATGCGTGTTGAAAGGAGAGGAGAACAAAAAAAACGGAGGAATATAAACAAAATAGTGTTGACAGTGTTAAGATTAAAATTATTTATAAACTATGATTTTGTCGTTTTTTTTATGTTCGTGTATCTCTATGGGTCTCATCGCATAATAAGACCCTCATAGCCATCAAACACAGATCTGATAAAAAAGAAAATGAGCGTGACATATTTAAGAAGACAGATACCATAGACTTATATATAGGCCTACATATATATATATATATATATATATATATATTACATTTTAGACTGGGCATGGAGATATTGTAACACTACAAAAAATGTAGTGAATTTAAAAAAAAAAATACGTTGAAAACAAGGCGTTGTTTTGTAAAGTAGTTAAAAGAAGTAAAGTCTTTTTTTCAACCCTAACCTATGTAATGACATCCATTGTGCTCTTACAAAGACTCCCACAAGAATCCAACCTCCCCCATATCGTTGACGTATTTACAAATTTGTAGTCATGTGACTTGATTTAATCCTGTGCACTCCCAGGGGAGCATAGGGCCGCAACCACATCTCTCCACCGAACTCGGTTCTGAGCAGCTTTCTTCATTTGCTCCCATGTCATTCCAGTACCCTCAGCTTCACTGATGACTGACCTCTTCCAGGTTTGCTTGGGTCTGCCCACTTTCCAGGCCCCTATCCTGGTTGAGGTCTTGGTCGTCAGAAGGTTTGTCGGTGTGCTAGTTTCTAGAGGGCTTTCGCTAGTACACGTCATAGACTCTTCCACAGAGGAACCTTCCTGGCCAAGTTCTAGTTGGTTTGGTGTATTTCCGGTTTCTGTAGCAATAGTTTAGTGATGTGAGGTTGCTAGCCTTACGATCACCCCTCCTCCTTTACCCGGGCTTGGGACCGGCAAGATACCCCTATAAGGTGTACCCAGGCGGAGTTTGTAGTAATGTAGTTGACCTTATTTAAGATGACCTTCAACCATTTAATTCAACCTTCATCATATTTTTCCCATTGTCACACAAGTCTGTGCACATGAATATGGTAAATACGCAATAGAAACATTAATAAATGCAAGTTATAAACTTTTTAAAAGCAATTTAATTATAAAACACATTTATTTTACACTCATAGACATTAATAAATATAGACTGGCCGATAAAAGAGTTTTATGAAACGAAAATTTGTGACTTGCAATTTTGTGTACTTTATTATACAGCATTTTTTAGAAGTATAAAAGTTAAGTATTCATATCTATTTCATCCATAACCTATATAAGTATTACAATATTGTCACTAGTGTTTTTTTTTAAATCTCTAAGACTGAAGATCATGCAACTTTTCAGAATTCGGAAATCCGACAACAATAGATGTACATGTTTTCAAGTTACATGAAGTTATTTCCTTTTTCCAGTCTATATTTATTTATGTCTATGTTTACACTATTTACGTAAAGTTTTTTTCTCTGTTCAACGTCTATCAGTGAAAATACATACTTCACATATCAGATATAGACATAACGATAACGATTTTTATAACATTGGCAAATTTCCATTTACCTAGCCTAGGCCTACGAACGAAAAAAAAATTACGGCTGGGGGTCACTGCTTAGTGGGGGAATCGTATTAGGGGGGTCGCGGCACTAAAAAGGTTGAGAACCACTGTACTAGACAAACAGACAGAGTGTTGATATAAGCTTTGTAAAATGCATTTAGAATATTAATTTAGAAATTCTACATTTGGGCTAGAGTTACTTATCCAGGCCTACATCAAAACACTATAAGTTCCCCTTTCAGACCTTGCGATCTATAGGGCAGATGATGATAAGATCATCTGTTTCTTTGGCCAATGGTTAACGAGCAGGGTGTCATGTGGCCATCACAACGACCAAACGCATTTTCTTTCTCCAAATAAAGTCAGGTACCCATTTGAGTTGGGTGGACGCAGGGGCGCCCTAAAAATCCCGAAATTCAAAAGCCAGTGGGTCGCGAACGTTTTGGAAGAGAGCGTCGCCTAAGACCTGTGGAAGAGACAAATGTCTGGCTATATAACGATTCGAAATCAACCGAAGTTTCTATCGTCTCAAGACAGAAGGAACGCAGACGACTAACCGATGTGATGACATCATTCTACACGCTACCCCATTAAAACAATATCGACATTACGTAGGTATAATGACAGATACAATTTTAGATCAAATGCTGTGTATAGATCAGATGCTGTATATAGATCACATGCTGTGTATAGATCAGACACTGTGTATAGATCAGACACTGTGTATAGATCAGATACTGTGTATAGATCAGACACTGTGTATAGATCAGAGACACTGTGAATAGATCAGACACTGTATCAGATACTGTGTAAAGATCAGATGCTGAGTCTAGATCAGATATTGTGAATAGATCAGATACTGAGTCTAGATCAGATATTGTGAATAGATCAGATACTGTGTATAGATCAGACCATGTGAATAGATCAGATTCTGTGAATAGATCAGACACTGTATCAGATACTGTGAATAGATCAGATTCTGTGAATAGATCAGACACTGTATCAGATACTGTGAATAGATCAGATACTGTGTATAGATCAGACCATGTGAATAGATCAGATTCTGTGAATAGATCAGACACTGTATCAGATACTGTGAATAGATCAGATTCTGTGAATAGATCAGACACTGTATCAGATACTGTGAATAGATCAGATACTGTGTCTCAGATACTATGAATAGGTTGGCTACTTTGAGAACAGCAGCTGCTGTGTTGAGTGTTGACGATAAAACGACGCTTCCTGCATGTGTTTCTGGATCATGGATGCTAATTGCTTTGTGATTGTACCTGGGGTTAATTAGGATGACTTTTATGATACGATTGTGTAAAAAAAAAAGTTTCAATGTGTTACACAGCAGATAATTAAAAGAAGATCGGGAATACGTATCAAAATGGCTGTCACACACACACACACACACACAAAACGCATGGTTGAAGGTCATCTTAAAATGAGCCTTTTTTAATAAGAAAACGGCATTAACTCTTTCTCTCCTAACTGACGATACCAACGTTGATTCCATCAGAACGTGTTAAATAATAACAGAGAGAAAGAGTTAAGAAGGTTTAGAACTGTTTATTTCACAAAAGTATATCATTATAACATAGATCTAGATGATGGAAGAAAGAACTGTTGTTATATGAATAGATCAGCCGTTAAAGAGAACAGGTACCGAGAAGCTTTTAGCACGCGAGAACAGTAGGGAAAAGCGTTCATTTGGCCAGCTGGCGTCTGCTTCCATCACGCCTCAGTGAAGGTGATGTCCCCTTTCTTTTTCGTTCCTTGCTTGGCGACATGTGTAGAATACAGTACTATACTTCTACATAAATCTAAAAGTTTCTTGGGAGGTTTTGTTTTGAGACTGTGTGTATGTGATGTGTGTGTGGGCGTGTCGCTTACAAGTCTAACTGAACGCTTTTGTCTTATTACTAAATGTCAGTTAGTTTCTTGTTCTTTCTATCTAGTTACTTAATGAGTATCTTATCTTAAATATTAAAGACAATCCTTCGAAGGACAAGACGATTACGCCCTACACCTATCCGTGTGTTAATCTAGTCGTGCACGCTAATGGGTTCCTTCAGTCGCGAAATAAAAAAAAGTCATGGAAATAAAAAGGAATGCCTGGCCATTAGCTATGGCCGAAACGATGTCGCCCACTGTGGCCACACATCAAATCTTACCCCGCCCCCCTCTCTCCGCGCAGCTGATGTATACAAAGGAACGACAAGTGCTGATACAGGCTGTAGCACCGAGTGCTGCACACTGCCTTAGGGTCGCCGGCTCTGCCAGGGTGTAGCACTGAGTGCTGCAAACTGCCTAAGGGTCGCCGGCTCTGCAAGGGTGTAGCACTGAGTGCTGCAAACTGCCTAAGGGTCGCCGGCTCTGCCAGTGTGTAGCACTGAATGCTGCAAACTGCCTAAGGGTCGCCGGCTCTGCCAGGGTGTAGCACTGAATGCTGCAAACTGCCTAAGGGTCGCAGGCTCTGCCAAGGTGTAGCACCGAGTGCTACTAACTGCCTAAGGGTCGCAGGCTCTGCCAAGGTGTAGCACTTAGTGCTACAAACTGCCTGGGGGTCGCAGGCTCTGCCAAGGTGTAGCACTGCGTACTACAAACTGCCTAAGGGTCGCAGGCTCCTGATTTTTCCTCAGTGTTGATTCCCGAAGCCTTTCCCGTGATTGGGTATAGCTGCAAGGGAGCAGAGGTTTGAATGAGTACTCTTCTCCTAAGTGGGTAGCCAGCTAACGAGCCCCTCCTGTCCGAAGCTTACTTGTTTAGGCGCCAGTTACTCGCTTTTGCCCCCTTCTCATGTTTGTGAAAGCACCTCCGCCATCGGCTGGGCTCATTATCTGAGTCACACGTGAAGGCCAGGAGTTGGACTGGTTGTCAGAGGCTATTTGAGACGCGCGTGCCATTAGGAGAATGTCGTGCGTGTTAATATAGAGACTTAAACTCAGCTAAGTCTCTGGTTTCCTGGCAACCCGCTCCAAAGAGAGAGAGTAGTTCCAGCTTTGTCCTCTTTTTGTCAAAGTTCTCTGAGACACTGGTTAAAAACAGTTTAAAAATTAAAACAATCGAAGGATTGCATTGTTTTTTGTTGGTTTTTTTTTTTTTTTTTGGGGGGGGGGGAAATCCCTAACACAAAAATAAATAAAGTAGAGGGGGGGGGGGTAGTTCCTCCAGGAGCATTGCTTTTATACGATACACCTTGTGCAGATTTTCTTTATAAAATTTCAAAATTATACACCTTAAAAGTAGGCCTATTAGGCCTACCGTAAGCAATGAAATGTAAAAAGATGTATTGCTTAAGGGATCAACAATACAGAAATTACAATAAAAGACACATAATACTGTAAAATAATAGTGTACTATTGGTCCAGCATGGTTTCATATATGTAGGCGGCCTGTGGTTCATAGACCTATGTTTATTGTATTTTCTAAAACTCTCTTGTAGGCTATGAAGGGCAAAAAAAATTGATGAAATTTTAATTTTATGGACTTAATATGTGGATTAAAAACAAAAGTTGCCTTATTGGGTGATAGGCGCCGTGAAACATAACTTTTAAAATTCGAAAAAAAAAGGGGGGGGGAGTAAATGCGATTGTTGATAACATTAAACAATTTAAGCATTATGCGAGTTTCTGACAAATCAGCTGTTTAATAGGACGCCATTCAAGGTAGCAACAAGTCAGCAAGGGACATTACTCCTATATACTTAATAGCATAACCTATATATAACACATATACTAATCAAACTATGCATTCCGCATTTGTAATAATTAATTTTTTTTTCGTCGTCTGCGTCTGTCTTTAGCAAGCTCGTCAGAGCTTTTTAGCTGTTTCTTTCAAAGGCAATCTGCTTTCCTATATGCCAAAGAAACCACTGGTTTGTCTGTATAATGAATTAGATATGACAAAATATATAAGTTGCAACTGGGTTCGTGTGATCAAGAGAAATTATATGCTGCATTCATCCTTAATCTTCGGAATCGAAGATAATGCCTTATAACTTTATGCTTGCATTAAATATAAAGGGCATGTCCCACAAAGTTGAAATGTATCCAAAAGAATATTTTTTCACTTTTGAGTATTTATAAAGAAAATGTAACAAATTTGTTAATTCTAAAAATTTAAGACAACGTTAGCTTAAAACAAACCAACTGAAAATATGATAATAATAATAATAATCTTTATTGTCCTTGTATAAGACTTATTTATTAAAGATTATTGTCATAACCATATAAAACTGACAGAATTTCTTCTAAGCCATTGAGTGTCATAGCATCAGCTTTTAGATTTGCAAGTAAAAGATGCTCAACAGTCTTATAAAATAACAGTCCAGCTGGCATAACACACAATCAGGCAGCCATCCACTGTTGGACGCATCAGATCATCTTTTAGCCAATGTCAGGTTTCTACAATAAATTTAAAAAAATATATTTATATATTTATTTAGTAATAGATACATAAATGAAAAATTAAGTAATATTAAATGAATATAAACATTAATATCAGCCTAGAGGAATCTAGTGCTACTTTACTAGAATATAAATAGATTATATACTATAAAGGTCTATAGTAGATCTATCTTAATTCTTATAATTCTTGGAGTCTAATGATGAAAGAGTTTACTAAGTCTAGATTTTATTAATTTATAAATCTAGATCTATACCTTCCTTAAGAATGATATGTAAAAATTATATGCTTTCTAAAAACTATTGTTACTATAGACACTATAGTGACTATAAGTGATAATAGTCTTCTAAATCTTGTAGTAGGCCCTACTACAAAACAAGAATAGACTTTTATAGACCAACTAAAGATTTAGACAGAACTTCCCCAGGACATAGAATCTATATATTAATATTACAGACCACTAGTGAAGTGACCTAGCCCTAAAGCCTAGGCTAGTCAGTAGTCACTATATAAGTCATAAGACTATATTTTTATATTCCTATATTATTGTTTTTTTTTTTTTTTTATTTTTTATAGTAATTTATTTATATATATTATACTAAATTAGATCTACGACTAGCAGATCTAGATTTAGATCTACATCTAAACTAAGACTAGTAAAAAAAAATATAGATCTATGTAGCTAAAAATCTATTATTAGATATCTAAATCCATATCTAGTTACAATCTAGTAATAAGACTAAATTGTCTACGTTAAGTTGGTCTTAATAACAAAAAACAAGATCTAGACTCCTCTAGGCGGTCTAGCTAGATCTAGTGTCTTGAGCTCGACAGTTTCCCGTGATTTCCATACTATAACGTCACTTCCGCTTTCGGCCATGACAGAGCCATTTCAAATCTCGTTAATTTTTTTACACTTCCAAATGACTTTATCTAGTATAAATATGTATTTCTTTTAACTCAAATTTTTAGGAACTATATTTGATACCATCTACTTTCATAATCAATAGTTATCTCAATTTCGATAAAAACCTCTTCAGTTGGTCTTTAAACTGTAGTGTCTATAGTGACTATAGATCTACATGTAGATCTACATTATAATTTATATAATCAATTTTGTAATTTCTTCTCACGGTAGAGGGCGATTGCCTATTATGATATTATCATTATCCATCCCTCCAAGTTCCAACCGGTCAGATCCGTTATTGATCGAATTTTTTCTTTTAGTCTATAAGATCTATTAGAACTTATCTAGGTCTAAAGTCTTGATCTACCTAGATCTAGAATCTAGATCTGTATAGATCCTGGAGCTACAGAAAAAAATGTTTTGGAGCGAAACTTTAATAATAATTAAATTTGAACCGGAAGTATGATGTTTTGGCGGAATGCTGTCAACTAAACCATTTCTTTAATACATTACATTTTTAGCGCTTACAATAGAAATTATATCTCACAACATAGAGTTTTACAAAATGGAATAATAACTGGTCAAACACAATGCTTTTTTTATTATTAAAATTAAGTTTCGGGATTTCTTTGTCAAACCAAAACCTACGTTTAAATTGACTTATACATTTTCGGACTTCACGCAAAAACTTGAGCATCTGGAATTCTCAGATGACATATATAGTATAACATCATTGCATTTACCCTTATTATCACACAGACTACATTATATGCAAGAAAAGGTCAGTGAAGCAGGAAAAAGAGTAGGCCTCAAAATAAACCACACAAAAAAAAAACAAAAGTAATTAAAGTAAACAAACAAAATGGAGAAATAGAACTAGGTTCTTAGACAATAGACCAAGAAGATAGTTTTATATACGTTGGGAGTGTAGTCAGTGTATCAAGGGGAACAGAGGAAGACATTAAATGTATAATAAATATAATATAATAAATATAGCGCATGACATATTTACACATCTAAAATTAGCCTGGAAATCTGCCTACATCTCTAACAATAAGCTAAAATAAAAATCTGTAACTCTAATGTTAAGGCGGTGCTACTGTATGCTTCCGCCGAAACATGGATAACAAATGAAGCAGCAAGAAAAAATTAAGTATAGACCTTCATCAACATATGTCTGAAAATGCGTTGGCATGACAAAATAGAAAAAAAACTGTAGGAGATGGGTGGACAGACAAATATAGAATTGCAGATCTTACAGAGAAACCAAGATGTATTGGTCACACTGCCACACCCTTAGAAAAGATACCAACAACACAGCTAGACAGGGCACATGGTGCATAGGAAGACCGAAAAGAACGTGGCGACGCTGTGTACAAGATGAATCCGAGAGAAGAGAAAAGAGCTGGGAGCCATTAAAAAACTAGCAAGAGACTGTGGGGAGTGGCTTGTTTGTACTGAAGCCTTGTGTTCCACGAGGAACTCAAAGGAATAATGATGATGATGATGTGTTAAAAGGATTTTCCCCTTTGTCAGCTTTGTCAAAATATCACTCTCAGATTGTATATACAAAGGATACTACACATATTATCTTATAGATTACCTACGTTACTTCAAAAAAAAAAAAAAGATAATTCCTACGCATTTCATGTGTCAATCTAGTCATGCATGTTAATCAATGATTTAAACGCATATGTCAAAAGGGTGTCTCCCTGCCATGGTCTTGCAGAATGTATTCTGGACTGTCGCTAGGGGGTCTCGATGGTCCCGAGTTGGAACCCTGCCAGCTGCCATCCCCGACGTCCTGCAGGAGGTTTGGGCTAGGATGGACTCATCTTAAAATATCGACTTACTTACTTAGACTTAGGTCCTCCCGCACCGTTCGGCGCATTGGGCGTCAAGCTGTCTCCATAAAGATGTGTCATTGGCAATGTCTGAAGCCTCCTCCCACCTGGTGTCCACTGTTCTGAGGTCCTACATGAAGGTGTGGCGCCATGTAATACGAGTACGTCCCTGTTTGCGCTTTCCTCGTATTGGCCTCCATATCAGCGCAACTCTTGGTATGCGTAGTTCATTTTGTCTTAGAACATGTCCCGCAAACCTCATGCGACGCTCTGTCACAACCTCACCAAGTGTTCGACTTCCAGTTCGGCATAGGATTTCCCTGTTTGAGACCTGATCTGTGTAACTGACTCCCAAAATCCATCTCAGCCATTTTTGTTGAGCCACATTTATTCTAAACTCAATTTTGACAGACACATATCGACACATCTTATAAATTAAAGACGTTCTTTCGAAAAAATGGATAGGAAGTAATTTTGGTACGATTTTTCTTAAAGAATATATATATATATATATTTATGTGTGTTTGTGTGTGACTATGACCGCTGCTAGTTTTATTACGGGATGATTCCTGTTGTGAGATTTGGCAACAGTTTTAGCGGGATCTCTCTTGGTTTTGTACAACAAAAACATTCCTGTGAAGTAACAATGTTTGTTCAAAAAAGAGGTATTTTTGTTAATTTATATAATGCATTTAATCTAACGTATAGACTAGATCTATATTGTAGACTTGCACAGTAGTTTAGCTTGTAATGAGACAGTCAATATTCATATTGTAATTTCAATTTGTCGTTTTACAGGAGGTCGGACTGAATCTGTCCATTTTGACAAGATTACATCAAGAATCCAAAAGCTCTGCTATGGATTGCACAAAGATTTTGTTGATCCTGTAAGTTGTTTTCTTTTATCAATATTGTTTTCGTTACACTTTCATTCTAATATTAAATATAATCTGGATCTTTTTGTTTAGATTTAGAATCTAGAATGTAGAATCAAGTTAATTTCTAGTTAATCTAGTTAAGTATAAAATTTAATTTTAATGCAGTCAACACAGGCTTGCTGAGTAGGCAGTACTGCCACACACAGCACTGCCAGTACCATTTCAGTATCATTCAATATATAAATAATAATAATTCAATATGATTTTATGATTGTCAGACTCATCTATCATGATAATCATGTCATGAAAATCATTGACAATGTGAATCATCTGTGAATGATTCATCACAATCATCATCATTGTCGTCATTGATATGTCTCATTTATGATATGACATGAATATCATTCTATTTCTGTGTAGTAGATCTAGTCAATTCTAGTCTATCCTTATTATTAATCCTTAAAAATCTTGAATGTACACTGTCACTAAAAAAGAATCACTATGTCACTAGGACCATTAACCTAATTACTGGACTCTAGAACTCTAGATTATAATTAGATTATAGATCTAAAAGATATCTAGCACTAGCCTGGGTCTAGGTTGGATAACTAGTCTAGAGTCTCTAATCTAGATTATCTGGAATAGATTTAGATCTATCTCTATACAATCTTGTATCTAGTCCTAGATTATCTATGATTCTAGAATATAATTCTAGATCTAAACTACTCTCTAGTCTAATGTATAGATATCAGACTAGGGGGTAGATATAGATCTATACATCTGTTAACTGTTTATTAGACAGGGGTTTACACTTCTGACATTAACATGCATCTAGTAGTAGTACAACCAAACTAAGGCTTACTAAGCCATTGTCACATTGTTACATCATTTTAAGCGTTAAATGTTGTATTTAATTTTTAATGTTTAACTTCACTTGAAATAAACTTCAACAGATTTCATATAGATTTTATACTACATTCAATTTCAACAAGACCTCCAGTGTTTGTAAAGACCATTAGAAATATTGTATTAGACTAAAGTAAATTGAATTTTAAAAAACCTGGTTTAGAAGCCAATCACTGTTCCTCATATGGTAGCTTATATATGCTTTTAAGTTACTGGAATCCTTGAGATGATTATATATAATACAAATCTACTATCAGTAACCCTTTAACCCCTCTTCTCACCCCCGCCCCCTCCAAATAATTTATAAATGTTCAGAAATGAAATGTGTCCCCTAATCTCTCATTCTAAAGAGAATGACAAATTTACAATAATTAAAAAACATAATTACTTTGAAAATGTTAGTCTAACTTTCAAACATTTGATGATAAATAAAGCTGATGAGTGTGTGGGCAAGTTTTTCTCCACTATTTAAATTGTTTTATCCAAGAATGTCCCCACCCCTCCTCGTAAGCACACTCACACATTGTATTTGAATTGTCGTCAGGTATGGAGAAACGAAATTTTTATTCTTATATTAGCACTATGTACAATAAAGCCATTATTTTTTATTTTATTTTGACATTTAATAATAATAACATGATTAAATTGACAAATTTACTTACGGATAATAAAGATTATTATTATGTTAGAAATGAACGAGTAGTCATTCTCTGGCGCTGCCAGGGTCGAGTTTCGCTAAAGAGAAACAAAATTCATTGTAGTCCCTTTAACAGTTTCCACTGAGGAATTTTCTGGTGATGTGGCAGGTCTGCAGCAGTACCGCCCTCTGACAGGCAACGAAGATGTTCCTAGGAATGTTAAATTCCAGGGAGAGTTTTTGCCTATAACCTGGGAGAGGTTTATCATCACAAATGTTGACACGGAAGAACGATTTGATAATGTCTATATTCATTTCTCTCGTCCATTTGATCCTTTTGGCTCCTCTTGTTCTACCACCAACAGCACCTCTCAAGTGTGTGGGGTGCGAGTCAGGGAGTAGACCGACCTCTTGTGTTTGGTCATGAGGTTGTGAATTGCCCTCAGTAAATAATTATTATTATTATTATTATTATTCTAGGCTGCGATTACCCTCAAGGTCATCAATGGACTGTACCAAGGTGTAACAACTGTTGAGCTCGATAATTTGGCAGCAGAAACAGCAGCGACTATGACTACAAAACATCCGGATTATGCGATCCTGGCCGCGCGAATCGCTGTTTCTAATTTACATAAAGAGAGCAAGAAAGTCTTCAGCGGTATAACAATAGTTTAATTCCAAATATGTAAAGTGAAATAGTTCTTTATGTCAGGCAAATATTTATACACATTTTGAATTTATTTGATCGTTATCATTATTACAACTGTATTTCTTTTTCTACAAAAAAAATAGAGGCCATGTCTGATTTGTACAAGTGGATTAATCCAAAAACTGGAAAACATTCTCCAATGATCTCAGAAGAAGTCTATAATATTATCATGAACAATGCAGAGGTGAGGGGAAATTATCAGTTGTAACTATTAAGTCATTTCTGAACAAGCATACTAACATGTAGTTGTTTTTTGTTGTTTTTTTTTCTTTCTATTTGAGTTTAAATAATAACTGGAGTTGTTGTTTTTTTATCACCAGAGATTGAATTCAGCCATTATTTACGACAGAGACTATTCTTACAATTATTTTGGATTTAAGGTATAGTTGTTTTTTTTTTTATTTGAAATTTTAGATAAATATTATTTTATATTAAAAATTTCCTAATTATTTGTGTGGTCAATGTTTTATTAATTTTGCATATAGGTTGCCCATTTTGTGTGGTCCAAGGTCTGCATTGAACAGAAATAACAAAATGCCTTGTTAAAATGTAATTTATAGACCTGGATAGTTCTTCCCTAGTGCTATTAGAGCAACGAATGAGTTGTCTGTGTCGGACAGGAAAACCTACTTAACAGAATTTAATTCATTGAGTAACATGCATGACTAAATTGACATAGGAACGTGCGTTGGACGTAATCATCTTCTTTTCTGAAGTTACATCTGTATTTTATAAGATATTAAGTTATTTAACAGAGCTCTGTTAAAACACAATCAAAGTCATTGCTTGTAGCATAAGATTATTACATTTTTCAAAGATTGAACTGTTGTTTTTTTTTTTTTTGTTTGTTTTTAAGGTAAATCTATTGGAGAAAATTGTCATTGCAATTAATTAAACCCAGTGATCTTTATAATGAAAACTGAGTTATTAGCCGAGTTATTGATTAAGTTGAAAACATTTTCTGTTTATCTGCAGACTCTGGAGAGATCTTATCTTTTAAAGATTGATGGAAAAGGTGAGCCATTATAGACACATTATTTGTGACTAGAAAGATAAATGAGTTCAAAATATTTTGTACTGTTATTGACATGGCTGTACACTTTTATTTTAGTGGCTGAGCGTCCACAACAGATGTTGATGCGAGTCTCTGTTGGAATACACAAAGAAGATATTGATGCTGCCATTGAGGTGAGCTTTCAGTAAATTATGAATTGGCAGGAATGTTTTTCTTAAGTAAGTTGGACGTTTGGAATAAACTGCTTGGCTACCTTTCAAGGGGGCTCAAGTTTGAATGTGTTGGTGAGATCCTAAAACCAGATACTCACTGCAAAGTGCACTAGAATGATCTAACATGAGATGCAAAAGCAATTTTTAAAATGTTGATTGAAAAAAGTATTCATATTTGAATAATCTATTAGTTCGTACTCTCATCTGGATGTGTTAAATTATTTTTTACAAGAATCTGGTCATTTGTTTTTCTTTACTGAAAAAGCATTAATAAACTTTATCTTTATGACTAAGCTTGAGAAAGCCTGAGGTAGACTGTAACATTACTTCTACTGTATCATTTATTCTTTCACTCAGACCTACAATCTGCTGTCAGAAAAATGGTTCACTCATGCATCTCCAACTCTTTTTAATGCTGGCACCAATAAACCTCAACTGTCCAGGTAAGCTTAATCTTCCTAATAATCAACCTCAACTGTCCAGGTAAGCTTAATCTTCCTAATAATCAACCTCAACTGTCCAGGTAAGCTTAATCTTCCTAATAATCAACCTCAACTGTCCAGGTAAGCTTAATCTTCCTAATAATCAACCTCAACTGTCCAGGTAAGCTTAATCTTCCAAATAATCAACCTCAACTGTCCAGGTAAGCTTAATCTTCCTAATAATCAACCTCAACTGTCCAGGTAAGCTTAATCTTCCTAATAATAAACCTCTACTGTCCAGGTAAGCTTAATCTTCCTAATAATAAACCTCTACTGTCCAGGTAAGCTTAATCTTCCTAATAATAAACCTCAACTGTCCAGAAAAGCTTAATCTTCCTAATAATCAACCTCAACTGCCCAGGTATGCTTAATCTTCCTAATAATAGTTGCTGGTTGCAGAATTTATACCAGTATGTTTTTGTTTGTTTTGACTTACTATTACTTTTGACAAGTTGATTTGCAGTAGCATTGGTCTGAATAATGATTGACTCTTAGTAACTCAATCATGGAAGAGTTAGTCTGTTGACCAGGAACCAGTTTTCTGAGATAATATTTACTGGTAGCGAAAATGATGTAATAGCTAATGAAGTCATTAGATCTGCCTGATAAGACATATAGTTCAGTTTTATTTATTTCTACAGCTGTTTTTTGCTGACAATGGATTCAGATAGTATTGAGGGTATCTATGACACTCTGAAAACATGTGCACTTATCTCTAAAAGTGCTGGAGGAATTGGATTGAATGTGCACTGCATCAGAGCCACAGGAAGTTATATTGCTGGGGTAAATACATGTATCAAGACTTGATAAACAGTCTTACTTAGCCAATGATAAGGTCACATAAAAGACTTTCTGCTTTTAAGACTTTGTATATGAATCATAGTTATATCTGTTTTCATATATTTTTGCGTATTTCCCCGTAGACTAATGGTACATCAAATGGTCTCATTCCAATGTTGCGTGTCTACAACAACACAGCAAGATACGTAGACCAAGGTGGGAATAAGGTGAGTACTATCAGACATCAAAGATATATATATTTATTGTCTAGTTTAAGCCATGGTTATTGTTATTCTCACGATTGATTGATTGTTTTGTGCACTTGTTCAGAGACCAGGAGCTTTTGCTATCTATTTAGAACCATGGCATGCAGATGTTTTTGAGTTTCTCGACTTAAAGAAAAATACTGGTAAAGAAGAACAACGAGCCAGGGATCTTTTCTACGCCCTGTGGATTCCTGACCTCTTCATGCGCCGTGTTGAGGAGAATGCCGACTGGACTTTAATGTGTCCTAACGAATGTCCTGGGCTTGCCGATGTTTGGGGTGAAGAATTTGAGAAACTTTATACCAAGTAAGTTTGTAGATTGAAGACCTTTAAAAAAGAAAACATTCTGTCTTTAAGTGGTCTTGTTTTGTTGCTCTGGACACAGTTTTTAATGATTGAGGGATATTGTGTTGAGTTACATCTCTGCAGCAGACAACACAGCTTCTTGCCCCAACATGTATAATTTAGTTAATAGAAAATGGGTTGAAACCTATATCAAATTTATATTTTGTAAAAGAAAGCTTTTTTTTTTTTTTTTTAAGTCTTTACAAATAAGATAGGCAAGTACTAGATGTTTTGAAGGGAATAAATTTTAAAAAATTCTTTTCACATCATTCAAGGTACGAGTCTGAGAATAAAGGAAGAAAAGTAATCAAAGCTCAAAAGTTGTGGTATGCCATCATTGAATCCCAGACAGAGACTGGAACACCATATATGCTGTACAAAGACAGCTGTAACAGGAAATCCAACCAACAGAACCTTGGAACAATCAAGTGCAGTAACTTGTGTACGGAAATTGTAGAGTACAGTTCTCCTGATGAGGTGTGTGTTTTTTTTTTTTTTTTTTTGTAATTAATTACATTACAGTTTTAAGTTGCTTAGAATAATTAAAAATGGTTAATTTGTAAATATAGGTTGCAGTCTGCAATTTGGCTTCCCTTGCGCTCAACATGTATGTGAAACCAGACAAAACCTTTGACTTTGAACGTCTGCAATATGTAACAAAAGTAGCTGTGAGAAACTTGAATAAAATCATTGAAGTCAACTATTATCCAGTGCCACAAGTGAGTTTTTTTCATGCTGTAAATGAACCAATAGTTTTATAAATTTGTGCTTTAAGACAGATTAAAAACTAAAAATTCTATTAAAAATTTCAGGCAGAGGTTTCCAACAAGCGACACCGTCCAATAGGACTTGGTGTTCAGGGTCTAGCAGATGCTTTCATCTTGATGCGTTACCCATTTGACAGCCCCGAGGCCAAACAGCTGAACAAAGAAATATTTGAAACTATTTACTTTGCAGCTTTGGATGCTAGTTGTGAGCTTGCTGAGAAGTATGGCCCCTATGAAACCTACCCAGGAAGTCCAGTCTCTAAAGGAATTCTGCAACATGACATGTGGAATGTCAAGCCAGTGAGTGATTCTTGTCTTGAAATTTGCTTCACTATTTGTCTTAGCTCTCATTTCTCTAGTAATCAATGTTGTTTGTGATTTTCAGTCTACTAAATTAGACTGGGATGGACTTCGCAAGCGAATCGCTCAGTATGGTGTCAGAAACAGTCTGCTGATGGCTCCAATGCCTACGGCCTCAACTGCTCAAATTCTTGGAAACAACGAGTCCATAGAGGCTTACACCAGCAATATTTATTCTAGACGTGTTTTGTCGGGAGAGTTCCAGATTGTCAATCATCATCTGTTGAAAGGTTTGTTCTCTCTACTTTTGTTTCAATTGTTGAAAGAAACTATATAAGCCAGAATAATAATAATTATATCTCGTTTGTCGACCAGTGGGAGGGGGGTATCTGTGCTGCCTTTTTGCCGCTCAGTAAACACAACTCTGCTCGAGCCATGTGTCGAACCTCGAGCCCCCTTCATAGGTAGCCAAGTTCAAGTGTACTTAGCCTCTCAACCATGCTTCCCATGAATTGATATTGTTTACATTAGCATAACTCATTAAAAATATGAACTCCATTGTCAAGGGGAATAATCTAATTAGTGTCAACAAACATGTATTCACATCACCATTTGATATTGATGGTGTATGCAAAAAGAGGTGCACCACTTTTCTGAGATAACCTGGAAATCTTAAATCAGTTTGCCCCATCAAAGTGGAAATTATCCAAGATTGAGGTTAATAAGCTCCCCTGGTCGGTAAAATCACAATTTATTTTATTTTTTACATATTCAATCAAACTATGTAAATATTTTTTCATTTATTTTTTTCACAAACTTTTTTGGAATAAAAATTTAAGCCCAAAGTTGCTTAGCTTTTGTTTTTTTTTATTGGGTTGTGCATTTTTGTATAAAATTGAGAGCTTGAATTTCTGATATATGTATATAGTAGAATATTGTATCAAAGTTTCTTTTCAGTTCTTTATCCCTTTAGTCATACATTCAAACACTTTACAAAATAAAAAAAAACATTGTCAATATTACTTGTTTCAGACCTGACAGACAGAGGCTTGTGGAATGAGGATATAAAAAATCAGATCATAGCTGCTGGAGGTTCAATCCAGGGTATTGCAACTATTCCAGAAGATCTGAAAGATTTGTACAAAACTGTCTGGGAGATTAAACAAAAAGTAAGTTTCTTCATTTGTTGTGCATCATTCATTTGTCCTCTTAGTTAGTAGCAGTTTGTACCTGTGTAGTTCTAAGTTTATCTGCTAGTGCAGTTTTAATGTTTATCACCCAACTAAATCAGCAAGAACGGAACATCTTTTTGTCCAGGTGGTGCTGGAGATGGCCGCAGACAGAGGGGCTTTCATTGATCAGAGCCAGTCTCTGAACATACACATTGCAGAGCCAAACTATGGAAAACTTTCGAGCATGCACTTCTATGCTTGGAGACTTGTAAGTACTGTTAACTGAGAGTAATGTTTGTATTTGAAATGACAAATTATTTGATGAAGTTGTCTGTCGTCACAGAATTTCTCTGGACAAAACTACTCAAATGTTTTTAGATCAAGGGTGGCTTAAAGTTTTAATTTTTTTTTTTAAATAACATATATATATACTGAAAGAGATATGTGGATAAACAGATATATATAGAGAGAGAAAGAGATATATTGATAAACATATATATATATACAGAAAGAGATGTGGATAAACAGATATATGTATAGAGAAAGGAAGAGATGTTATATTAAAAATGTATCAAATTCACTGAACTAGTCCAAACATTTGCCAGGTATATTATCTAATATTTTTTTAATAAGAAATCTCTGTAACTATAACTAAAAGGTGAAGGTTCTTGTCTTGCTAGTAACCCACCTTTATATCGTCTCCCCTCTAGAATGCAAGGTCTGAAAGGGAATTTTTACTTTTCATGGAGGTGTGGTGGCTGAGTAGCTAAGTGCTTAGCTTCTGAACCAGAGGGTCCCAGATTCAAATCCTGGCAAAGACTGGGATTTTTAATTTTAGTATTATAAGGGTGTCTCTGAGTCCACTTAGCCCTAACGGGCACCTAACATTAATTAGGGAAAAGTAAAGGCAATTGGTCATTATGCTGGCCACATGACACCTTCATTAACCGTGAGCCACAGAAACAGAAGACTTTTACATAATCATCTACCCTATAGACTGCATAGTCTGATAAGATAACTTAACTTTTACTTAGTAACTCACTACTTTTACTTTTATCAACAAAGCTTAGCCGCACATTATGTCATCTTCTATATCTCTTTGGTAACACAGAATCTTTTTGATGCCTTGACTGGATATGTTTTTTTTTTCTACCGTGTCTAGGGCTTAAAGACAGGAATGTATTATCTCCGCACCAAGCCTGCTGCTCAAGCCATCCAGTTCACGGTCGACAAAACTCGTCTGGCCGAGACAAACAGAGCTGTCAACAGACCGGCTGTGAGCTCAGACAAAAATGACAAAACCCCAGACCACAACAACAGTGAGGACAGCGCCCAAATAGAGTCAGAAGACAAAGAGAACAGAAGAAACCAGAATATGGCCGTGTTGGCTTGTTCTTTAAAAAACAGAGAAGACTGCCTGATGTGTGGCTCGTAATCGCCCAAAACATTCAGCCATGAACCTTTTTTTTTTTTTTAAAGTATTTATTTGATACGTTCCTTTTAATAGGTCCACCTTGTTTTCTTTATTGTTTGTTTAGTGTGATAGGTCCACCTTGTTTTTTTTCCATGTTAGTTTAGTGTGATAAGTTCCACCCTGTTGTTTTTTTTTTATGTTAGTTTAGTGTTGTTTTTTTATTCATGTATTTTTTAATTGTATAATTATTATATATAATTCTTTGACCAACTTGGTTTAATGTGGGAGGAGGATGTGTGTATTCTAAGTTTATCTGATACTCATATTTTTTTTTTCCTTCTTTGCTTGTTTGAGCCTATTGTATGAAAGTATTTAGATTCTTGTCCAATGACCACAACTTCACCATTTCTCTGTACAGCTTCATGAATAGAAATGTCATCGCTTCCATTACCATAAGTGTTCATGTCATTTACTTTTGATGAATACATTTACCTTGCTAACTAGCATCTGTTGTCTTGTGTTATCTTTATGTTAATAATATATTTTGAGACACAACTACGTGATTGTGATCCCACTATTTGGAGATACTGGGAAATGACAGTTTATTGTTCCAGGCAAACAAAACATTTTCATTAAATTCAAATGCAGCACAAATTTTAGGCTTTAGAAAACATCTTGATTCCCAAATTGTCTGAAAGTTTCAAAATTATATGTTAAATAAGTAAAGGTACTTGAATTAATAACTAAAAGGGCATTAAACTTGGTTCTATAAGACTTTGATTATATTTACATATACCACTTCAACTTATTTTTTATAATAATTATTAATCTATTACAACAATGAACAAGACTATGTTTTCCTTGTATTATATCAGAATATATTAAAGGGGAAAAGGCCTATCTGTCAAATTTCAAACAAATTAAAATTCATTTTTTTTTTAAAGCATTTTTATTTACTGATATGAATTGCATCTTCATATGATTATAGAATATGACCTAAACAGTACAATGCTTTTCTTACATAAACTATACATTCCACACTTAAAAATTAAATTTGGCTAGAGATCTATGTCTAGATCCAACATCATTTTAGAAAGGGCTGTTGCATTCAGGAATTTCCTAATATAAGGCATTACTGATTCTAGTATATAATTAATGAATGTTCAGAAAAATTGTGTCCATCATCTTGTTAGTTTAGATCTAAGGGCCTATCATTTAATACAATTATAAAGTCTGGTACACTCACTTAAATAGAAAAACAATATAAGTTGTATACAGGCAGTATTGTCTTTTTTTTTTTTTTTTAAAGTATTTTTAATGTTTTTCTTGTTAGACATTATTTACAGAAATAAATAGAATCTTCATATGAATATATAGAATATAGTGATGGGCAAAAGTTAACTAAAAAGTTGCTAACTTTTAGTTTAACTAAAAAAAATTAGTTAAGGCCAAAGTTTAATTAAAAAAAAATAGTTTAGTTAAAATCCTAGTTTAATTAATTTTTTTTAGTTACAAACTAAAAAGTTTAATTACAAATTTTACAAACTTTTTTAACATACATACGGTCATACCAATAAATATTTAGATATATATGTAATTCGGAGAATATATATAATGAACGATAGAGAGGAGAATAAACTAGATGGTGCACAGGTCACTAGAAAGCCTTTTGACATTTACCCTATAATGGCCACTATTCCCGCCTTTTAAAAAAAATACACGTGTTCATTATATTTCTAGCAAGTTTCGCTGCTTGATAAATCCTGATAATTCCTTGCTTCTATAGATCTACATTTTGCTGCTTTTTATTATACACCAGTGTGTTCCTGTATAGTTATAGCTGCAGGCAAAGAATTTTGCTTTACTATAGATCTAAAAGAAATGTCGACTCTTTTTATTTTAAAACTTTTTACTAGATAGATCTAAAGTTAGAGTCTAGTGACGTTTAGTCTATTAGTATTAGTCTATTACTACTATTACTATTAGATCTATAGTCATAATAGTCTATATTTAATTATTTTAGTCTCTTAGTCTTAAGTAGAGTCTAACTCTTAGTAGTCTTAGTCTTAGATCTAAATGTAAATTTAAAATTATAAGTCAATAATATAGATTTATTAGTTTAGAGATTCTACTATTCTAGAATTAGAGTCTAGATTAGATCTAGAAAATTCTAGATTACTTATTAGGCCTATACTAAGACCTAAGATGCAAAGATGATAGATCTATAATATTAATGACTATAATAGGCCTACTAATAATAGTCGTCACTATACTAGATCTAATACTAAATTAACTAAATCTAGACTAGATCTACATCTACTTCTATTATAATTATACTTATATCTACTATCTAGATCTATTAGATCTAGATCTAGTATTATCTACTAGAGTATATTATATTATAGTATATTATAGATCTAAATACCCATATCTTGTTATAATCATAATTATAATAATCTAAAATCTCTAGATAGATCTAGAGTTACTAAGATATCTACTAGACTCTATTTAGATCTAGTAGTAGTAGTAGTAACTAGTATTTCTTAAATTATTTTTAGATTAAAATATTAATTATTTGATCTTGGTCTAGTAGCTAGATCTAATTCTAGATCCAGATTATATTTCTGATCATTTCGTTTGTAGAAGATATTAGATCCAGAATATTCTAGAATCTAGAGTTAGTTAGCGAGTCAACATGCAGTTTTATCATTACTTCTAAAAAGGTAACTTATATTAGAACTTGGACAATTACTTCTAATTTCTTTCTATAATAGTATCATTCTAGTCTAATCTAGTGATTCTATTAAGATCTACATCTATCCCATAAAGACATTTAAATCTTTTTTCATGTGCACAAATAAATGTTTATTACATTTTGCTAAAGAGATTGGTTGTTGTTTATATTTTTCATGTTTGGCTGTTTCGTCCTTAAAAAAGGTCAAAATAGTTTGTAAAAGTTTAACTAAAGTTTCTTAGTTTAGTTTAACTAATTTTTTCAATTTGTGATTAACTAAAAGTTTAATTACTTTTTTTTAGTTCAAACTTAGTTTTAGTTTAACTAAAAAAAATTAGTTTAGTTCCCATCACTAATAGAATATGACCAAAAACAATGCATTTCTTACATAAACTATACATTCCACACAATTATTTCTACTTCTAGTCGCCATGAAAGTCTCTCTTTCAGCATCTACCTTTCTCCAAGCTAGCTCTACAGAGTTCAAAAACTATTTCATTACTCTAGCATGCAAGCAGTCTAACCTAGTGCTTTCTAATCATACGGAACTATGAATGTACATATTGTAATATTTTATGCAATACACACATTGGAAACACTTGATACATAAAATGTTACTTCACAGTAGTGAAATCTTGAGTGCTGAGATGCAGACATCAGAGAGGCAGACAGGCCTGTCACTGGAAGGGACTATTCAGTTAAAAGACAGGAATGGAGGAAGAGGTCAACGGATATGTGGTGACCCAACATTTCAACAGATTATGGTGTGAAGAATTGATTATAAGTGCAACCTTATTATAATGAATAAAAAAATGAGATAGGCTCATTTTTTTTTTAATTGCATAGCTGTCAAACCTAACAATAGAAAATCAATTGGGTTTAACCTTTTTTCAAGTTATATGATCAGAGGAATTATCTCAAAGTATTTCCACTACATATTTAATCAGTCTACATAAGTTGATTAAACCATAACACATGAATATATCAAAAAGGTTGCTACCTCTGAGGTCATGAACTACCTGTACAACATGTGTTGCCCCCCATACCCCAATTATTAGATCTAGAAAACATTAAAGTTAATCAGACAAAAGACTAGAAGCAGACTTGAATGTATCAACTAGAACTATCAATATAATGAAACGTCTTTTTCGAAGTAGACATGTAATCATATATAATATAGTTACTGAACAAGAGTTACACCGTAATTCTAAAAACTTCAGTGAACAAAAATGTAACAGCATGAAAGTCTCTCAAATAAAACCTCATAGAACATAGATGTTACAGCACAAGACTCTCAAGTGATTCTTAATATTCCATTACGCAAACAACTTGAAGAAAATTTTAATCACCTCAAAAGAACACTATTTATTTGATAGTTACAATAAGATTTTAGTAACAAACTCATTTATCTTCATCTCATTCACAACACAGTGAATTCATTCATACATCCATAAATATGTAATAAGTGATGCGTGTATTAAGATAGGTTCAGACTCTGTTTACAAAAGAAAATGAAAAGACTTTTTTAAGAAGCAAAGTTTGATTCAAAAGACAAACATAATCTAGAAACATCATGCTCCAATTCTTTTAGTCTAACTAAACTAACTAACTAGTCTAGTTTTGTGCAATGTTTCCAAATTTCAAAATCTCTGATTCTGGTAGCTACTTATCTCACCAGGCAATGTGTTGATAAGGCATTTTTAAGAACATGAAGCCTATAGATCCATCAAAGCTGTTTTATAATGGGTAGATATCTATAAAAATATTTTTCTTAAAGCAGTGAAGCTTGATAACATTTACTTTGTATTCATCATCTTACAATAAAATGGAATCATATCAAACTCAATCTGTCCTTTATTCAGATATTTTATAAAGGGCTTTAGATTTTGAGATACCTTCACAGCTCCAGACATATCAGAAATACGTCAGTTAAAAATATTATCTACAAAATTTGTGTTAAAATGTATATGTTTTAATGTATCTGTATCGTAATGTATTAGATATGAGTTGTACAAAAATCATATTTTAAAATACCAGTTAAAACAACCTTGATTCCCTGAAGCTGGCTCAAATTTGCTGGCTAGCTAGCTGATTGTTTTGGCTGGCTTGCTGTAGGTGTCACTGTAAATCGTGAGGCTGTTTTCCCACTTGTCTCAGTTTGTAGCTTTCCTAAACTTTTCAACTCCTCCATTAGTTTTTTGGCTAGTGATGAGCCACCATCTTTCTGTCAGAAAAAAACATTAAGAAGCTTTTTTTAAACTTTTCATCCAACTTTAAATAAATATATTTTTTTTTAGCGCTACTTTCATGCTTATAGCATGCTCAGAGCGCTAGGGTTCAATCTAACGTGTGGACCTTTCTGCCTTTAGGCGCTCAGTAGACACAACACTGCTTGAGTCGGGTGTCAAACCTCAAGCCCACTTAATAGGAAGCCAAGCCAAGTGTACTTAACCTCTTGACCTCGCTTCCCATTTGCAGTGGAATCTGCTTAACTCTTTCTCTCCGTAATTATTAACCACATTCTGGTGGAATCAACGCTGGTATCGTCAGTTAGGAGAGAAAGAGTTAATTCAAAGTGGCAGGGTTAAGAGAATGACTTCATATTATAACATTAAATTACACTTTAACAAGGGAAATATCGGCAATAAACTAGCATGGATATTCTACAAAATTATTAAACTGCTGCCTGATCTTGTGAGAAGCATGGTCGAGAGGCAAGTACGCTTGAACTTGGTTTGGCTTGGCTACCTATGATGGGGGCTCGAGGTTTGACACTCAACTAGAACTATCAATATAATGAAACGTCTTTTTCGAAGTAGACATGTAATCATATATAATATAGTTACTGAACAAGAGTTACACCGTAATTCTAAAAACTTCAGTGAACAAAAATGTAACAGCATGAAAGTCTCTCAAATAAAACCTCATAGAACATAGATGTTACAGCACAAGACTCTCAAGTGATTCTTAATATTCCATTACGCAAACAACTTGAAGAAAATTTTAATCACCTCAAAAGAACACTATTTATTTGATAGTTACAATAAGATTTTAGTAACAAACTCATTTATCTTCATCTCATTCACAACACAGTGAATTCATTCATACATCCATAAATATGTAATAAGTGATGCGTGTATTAAGATAGGTTCAGACTCTGTTTACAAAAGAAAATGAAAAGACTTTTTTAAGAAGCAAAGTTTGATTCAAAAGACAAACATAATCTAGAAACATCATGCTCCAATTCTTTTAGTCTAACTAAACTAACTAACTAGTCTAGTTTTGTGCAATGTTTCCAAATTTCAAAATCTCTGATTCTGGTAGCTACTTATCTCACCAGGCAATGTGTTGATAAGGCATTTTTAAGAACATGAAGCCTATAGATCCATCAAAGCTGTTTTATAATGGGTAGATATCTATAAAAATATTTTTCTTAAAGCAGTGAAGCTTGATAACATTTACTTTGTATTCATCATCTTACAATAAAATGGAATCATATCAAACTCAATCTGTCCTTTATTCAGATATTTTATAAAGGGCTTTAGATTTTGAGATACCTTCACAGCTCCAGACATATCAGAAATACGTCAGTTAAAAATATTATCTACAAAATTTGTGTTAAAATGTATATGTTTTAATGTATCTGTATCGTAATGTATTAGATATGAGTTGTACAAAAATCATATTTTAAAATACCAGTTAAAACAACCTTGATTCCCTGAAGCTGGCTCAAATTTGCTGGCTAGCTAGCTGATTGTTTTGGCTGGCTTGCTGTAGGTGTCACTGTAAATCGTGAGGCTGTTTTCCCACTTGTCTCAGTTTGTAGCTTTCCTAAACTTTTCAACTCCTCCATTAGTTTTTTGGCTAGTGATGAGCCACCATCTTTCTGTCAGAAAAAAACATTAAGAAGCTTTTTTTAAACTTTTCATCCAACTTTAAATAAATATATTTTTTTTTAGCGCTACTTTCATGCTTATAGCATGCTCAGAGCGCTAGGGTTCAATCTAACGTGTGGACCTTTCTGCCTTTAGGCGCTCAGTAGACACAACACTGCTTGAGTCGGGTGTCAAACCTCAAGCCCACTTAATAGGAAGCCAAGCCAAGTGTACTTAACCTCTTGACCTCGCTTCCCATTTGCAGTGGAATCTGCTTAACTCTTTCTCTCCGTAATTATTAACCACATTCTGGTGGAATCAATGCTGGTATCGTCAGTTAGGAGAGAAAGAGTTAATTCAAAGTGGCAGGGTTAAGAGAATGACTTCATATTATAACATTAAATTACACTTTAACAAGGGAAATATCGGCAATAAACTAGCATGGATATTCTACAAAATTATTAAACTGCTGCCTGATCTTGTGAGAAGCATGGTCGAGAGGCAAGTACGCTTGAACTTGGTTTGGCTTGGCTACCTATGATGGGGGCTCGAGGTTTGACACTCAACTCGAGCAGAGTTGTGTTAACTGAGTCTACCCAGCTCTAGTGGGTACCTGACATTAGTTTGGGAAAAGTAAAGGCATATGGTCATTGTGACACCCTCGTTAGCCGTGGGCCATAGAAATTTACATCATCTGCCTTAAAGATAGCAAGGTCTGAAAGGGGAACTTTACTTTACTTATACAGTTTATAGATCAGATGGTTTGTTATGTGTGAAAAAAAAAACATGAATATTTGATTATTTCTTTTTTATTTATCAGGAACTGGACATAAACGACTTCCCATAACCATGTTATGATCAAGAAGGGCAAAGTGAGTTCAAATTCATCAGGTCTTCATTTATGAAAGTTCAAATTATCTGGATTCCACTATTCAGATTTTAGTTGGCTAGATCTCAAGATTCTGTAAAAGACTATTCATAACTAATTCAGATTCTATAACTAAAAAGTTATTTATAACTACCTCAAATTATATATATATAACGGTATTTATAGTTACCTCCGCTTCTGTATACTGTATGATAACTTTGACTGGTTTTCCTTTAGTAAGTAGAGATTTCATTTTTGTTGTTTTGATTAAAAGATCATGCTCTTTAATTTTTGATTTTATTGTAAATTCTTTGGGTGTGTCTTTGGGTGTGTCTTCGTTTGTGTTTCTTGTCCCAGCCCCCATTGTCTCATCATCAGATAGTGCTAATTGCTTAGTGCTGGAAGTAGCTTTCACATTAGAGTCTTTGGGAACATATTTATTTGCATTCTTTGTTCTTACAATCTGTCCGTCTGCACGTGTTACAGGTTTTATGTCCTTAAGAATATCCCCAATATTGATGTCTCTGTCAGCGTCTTCACTCGTTTTCTCTGCCCCAATTTGAGATTGTGCAGGCGAGGCGGAAGTAAGCAAGGGCTGTAGCTTAAAGCAATTCATTCCGTCTTTGTTTTTATTCAAGTAGACGAGCCTGGAGTGTTTGGCCTGGGCATGGGCTCTGGCATCCTTCAGAATAAATTTTCTAATTAATATACCGTTTTCATCAAAGACCAGACAATCTGAGGAGTCATTGAGTTGTAAGCCTAGATTTTTAGAAACTCCAGCAAATACCTGTGAGCTTAAGACAAGACTTCTGCTTAACATGAGACCTTTAGGACTACAAAGTCTCTGACAATGTGACGTTGTTAAGCCTTTTGGAGGACCATTCCAAAAAAGACTAGTAATGTCTGTATCCTTAACCCATCTATGATTGTGCCTTCCGCCATGATAGACATGTAATCCATTGACAGCTGACAATAGCCCTTGATACGATAATTTGATAGCTTTATGTTCAGGTGAACAACAGAAAATCACTTGCAGTATCGAGAGTCTAGGCCTGCAAATCATTTTACAATTAGTGTGTTTCAATGGAGCAGACCTAAAAAATAAAAAAAAAAAAGAACAGATGAAATGATGGCATAATTCAATACAATATCAACATGTGCATTTTTACTGCATAGAAACATTAGGTTTAGCACATTAGGTTTCCTTTTTTGACTAGCCTTTAGTTGAACCTTGAACTAAGACATGTGATAAAGTTTTTAATGTGTCTGCTTCTTAGTCAAAGGGTGGACCCATCAGGGATACTTAAATAATTGTTTATTAATGGTAAAAAAAAACATGTGATGGGACATTCCTCACAAACAGATGCCAGACCAGATATACAAACTAGTAAAAATGTTTACACGAAAGCCTCCACAAGTTTCAATTCTCAGAGCTGCACTCTCTATAATCTTCATACATGACCTTCCAGACCTCATCTTGGTCAACAAGGCACTTTAGGCAAATGACTTTTTAAATTTGAATTACAGAGAAATATCAGTACTTGTTAGATCCAAGAAGTGACATAAAAACAAGAGTATTTAGTGTTACTAGGGTTCAGGGTGTCCATGGATATTTAATAAGTATGGAAGACAATGGATGCACCCTAATGAGTCACTGGTTTTGGTTTCATCTTGAGACGGGCAGAATCTGGAGTGACTGATCAAGCCAATTCTGGATCTGCAGATTTTGCCACAATATGTGCATGTATACACATCTGTTTTAGGGCTAGCTTTTATTTTCTTTCTCTTGACTAAGGCGGCTTCGTTTCTATTGCTCTCGGCGAGGTTTGTACCAGCACACACAGTCTGTCTCCATGCTGTAAATTTAATTTAAGCTTCCACAATCTATAAAATACTCCTAAATGGCAAACATCATTGGCCTCTGAAAACTAAGTCCAATACCTGCATGCTCATGTAGCCTTGGTACTAATCCATAGCAAATGCATGGAAACTGTTTTTAATGAAAGCTGATGGAGTGAAGGTGGAGACCTGGAAAATTTTAAAACCAAGAACTTCAAGCTTAATAAGACTATTCATCCAGGAGAGGTTACTAATTCAAATAACCTAATTCAAAGCTCCAAGTGTCAAGCTGTATTTTTTGAGTAAAAGTCAACCTCACGGGAAAATCAGTAGTGGACCCTTGGTGTAGGGACTATTCAGGTGTATTGCTTAGAATCTCTTTTTTAGATCATGTCGGCAAGGGCCAGAAATAAACTCAATTTTAAGAAGTCATTATCTACTAAGGCACAGTCCCAAATAAAGGAATCACCTAGTCCTAGTGTCCTAGTGCACCCACTTGACACTGTAAGTTTAACTTTAGAGTTTAGTAGTTGTAGAGTTCTGTAAACTTAATTTTTTTTTCTTCATTCCCCTCTTTAATAACTCTCTATCAGTCTCTACTCTCTAGATCTCTATGTTACTAATGTTAGTAATTAGTAATCTAGTAAGACTAATTATTAATACATAGTAAATAATACTCAAATACTGATACTCAGCATTGATTATGATTGATGATACTACTTGATACTAATCATACTAATGATAGGTCTAAATTCTAAATCTATGATCTACTCATCTAGACTGACTAGACTGTCACTAGTAGATCATATAATAGTAATTATTATTATATTATTATATGTTTGTTCAATTTGTATTTGACACTGACAGTCTGCGAGTCACATGACTAGTTGTAATATATATAATCATTCAGTGAAATTGAAAATCAAAATCTTGAAATTCAAAATGGTATTGAAATTTTGAATATCACGATATGTCAATAGTAAAATATAAAGTAATTGTGAAACACAATAATTCACAAACATTAAGAATCACAAATTATATTTAATGTTTCTAAATCTAGATTCTAGATCAGAGTAGATAGATCTACTAGATTATCTAAAAAACAAACAAAACAATACTGCCACAGGTATATCACATTCCATACACAATTAGAGTGGCCGCCCTTGAGATTAAATTTGACAATTCTAATTTATTTCTTTTCCAGAAAGATGCTGTCAAATTGTACATTTTATAGTAGCGAAATAAAAAAAGATTTGTCAATGTCGATCTAATCACTAATTACATAAAATGTCTCATGAGTGTGATTCAAGTGTCTGCTGTTTTGATTGCCAACATAAAGGCATTAATGGTCTTTTCACATTCAAATACCATTGGCTTTTTATTTGTACTTTATAATTTACTAAATCTTATCTTGTATAATACAGAAGTTACTTCAAAAAAGAAGATGATTACATCCTACGCATCATGAGATTTGTCATACATATTAACAAATGACCTAAATTCTGCGAAGTCATTGCTTTTCCTGGCTTACTTAGACTTAGGTCCTCCCGCGCCGTTCGGCGCATTGGGCGGCAAGCTGTCTCCATAATGATCTGTCACTGGCAATGTCTGAAGCCTCTTCCCATCTGGTGTCCACTGTTCTGAGGTCCTCCATGAAGGTGTGTCGCCAGGTAATACGAGGACGTCCCTGTTTGCGCTTTCCTCGTTTTGGCTTCCATGTTATCGCAACTCTTGGTGTGCGTAATTCATTTTGACGTAGAACATGTCCCGCAAACCTCATGCGACGCTCAGTCACAACCTCACTAAGTGTTCGACTCCCAGTTCGGCAAAGGATTTCCTTGTTTGAGATCCGGTCTGTGTAACTGACTCCTAAAATCCGTCTCAGCCATCTCTGTTGAGCCACATTTAGTCTTTTCTCAATTTTTCCTGGCTAGCTCAGACACATATTATTATTAATAACAGTATAATTAGGTTAGTTTCTATCACTAGGCAAAACAATACGTAAGTGTTGGGCCTTAAAAGTAAGGTGTGAATGATAGGGACAAAACGAATTGTTGCCCAAGCAGTAATGCCATGAACGTTTATTGTTCCGTATTGTAGAATAAAAACAAAATGTTCTTTTTTCTTCAAGTGCTCTATAATCATTCACTAGGGTTGCCTGAACTCGTCATAAAATTACCCATACATGTTTGTTTGTTGTTTTATTTCATGTTTCAAAACATTCTTCAGAACTGAAGATTATTACACCTTAACCCAAACCTTCCATAGGATGTAAATATAAATGTATCTCCCATAGGATGGCAGTGGCCTGTGTTTGAACTCAGGGCCAAGATCATCTAACGACAGTCCAGAGTGAACATCAACTGGGCTAGGAAGCCAAAGGTATCATCAAGATCTTCATTCCTTTGAGTTCCTCGTGGAACATAGGGCCTCAGCAAAAACATGCCACTCTCCACGGTCTTTTGCTAGTTTTTCTATGGCTTTCCATCTCTTTCCAGTCCTCTCGGCTTCTTCTAGTATACTGTGTAAGCCAAAGGTATAAAGATAAAAAATATTCCAGATGAAATTCTGATCAGTAAGAGTTGTCACAGCTTTAGTAGTATAGAGAATGGTGTCAATAGGCAACAAATAAGTTAAATGTAAAAATAGTCTACTTTTTTTTAAAGACTTTGCTTATGTTGAGAGAACTGTGTGTGATTATTGGATTATTGGCATGGATCACTAGCTGTGCTTGATTGTCAGGGTTTTCTTTGGGGGAGAGAACTGTTAAATCAATGGCATATCTCATTATTGCAATACTTATCTCCTGTTAACTTTGTAAATTTTCAATATGAAACAAAATTGATTAATCAAGACTTATTAATGCACAAATTTTTTTAAATTCATTCTTGTGTTGTCTACATGGCATCGTTGTTAACCTTTGTCCATAGTAACAATTTACGTTTACATTATTTGCCATATACATCGTACAGTCTGAAAGGGATACTTTACTACTTTATAGATCTATTGAGCAACACATTGTTGAGGAAATCACAATGTTTCTAATATAAATGCCCTTTGTTGTTGTTTTTTCATTAGACAATTCTTTAATGGAATGTCTTTCAGTTAAAATATTAGCAATACATAACAAATGTATTATTATAATTACCTTTTGGGTTTATATAACAATATAGTTTGTACAAAGTTTAAGGACAATGTCTGCTTGTCAAGTAAAACAATACATTTTCTAGTCATCTATTATCTAAAAAAAATTGATAAAATTTTTTACAATGAAAAATTCATAGTTAAAATTTTTCAGAAATTGTAGGGTATCATTATTCATATACAGGTAGATGAAATGTGTGGAAGCAATGGCACACTGTTTTAGCAAAAGTTTTAACTTTAGGTGCCAGGAAAATAAGATGTGTCAGACCACTACTAGCTTATTTGTTTTCTTTTTTTTTTTTTCTTCTGAAAATTTTTTTTTTTAAATGTTGACTTGTATTAATTATTTTTTTTAAAAAAAAGGGCTCTTGTGGGGACCGACTGTTATAGCACATTTTTTTTAAATGACATTGATTCACTGTTTTGAATTTGATGTACTTTGCGCAATTTTCCCTATCAGTACATCAAGGTGGATTAATTTTAAAGGGCTTCTTTTCTAAAATGGAGGGTTGATGAGTTCAAATGCATAGGAAGACCCAACTCTAATGGGTACTTGACAATAGTTGGGGAGAGTAAAGGTGGTTGGTCATTGTGCTGGCCACATATCATTGCTAACCATAGGCTACAAAAACAGATAACCTTTATATCATGAGCACTATAGATTGTAAGGTCTCCTAAAATCTGTTGTGAAAAGACAAGAGTATATTTAAAAACACACACAAAAAATTTAAAAAAATAAATCAGAATTCGTTAGTACACATTTTAATTTTATTACAAAAAATATTTTCAAATAATAACTGGTATAATATTAAGGAATGTATGTGAAGAGTGAAAAAAAAAAAAAAAAAAAAAAAAAAAGGATGTTTGAAACAGATATTTATTCTAACATCAACAATGTCTTGGAATGTTTTATCCTTCTACTGGACCAAAGTAAAGTAACTTTTTACCTGGCCCAGCATAATTTCCTATATATATATGTTTATTGCAATTTCTATACAGTTGTCCACTACTGCAGCAGCAAATCTGTTTTTTTTTTCTTTTTATGTGTATCGATGCTTGTTATTCTTTGAAATACTCTAGTACTAGATTAAAAAATATAATTCAATCTTGTTTTAAAAAAAAAAAAAAAAAAAAGGGAACTTAGAAACTGTTCGACGGAGTTTGATCTGTTCAATGGAGTGATCAAACAAATGTGTATGATGTATGAATGAATGCATAGATTATTTATACACTAGTATTTACATTTTTTTTTTTTTTTACAGTTGTAAAGAAATAGCAGCTCATTGATCTCTTTATCAAGTAGCATTTCAGAATGCTAGCAAAAACCGAGTTTAATATTTTTAAAAAATACATTTCATACCTTTCAATTCTAGTAACTACTGAATTTTTAAAACTTTGTACAGAAAAATTAAACTAGACTAAATTCCTTCAGTAGAGCATACAAAATGGTCAATCATCCACGTTCTGGTTGAGAGCTAAAGAAAAATATTTAACCCAAAGCAGAGTAAGAATGAACATATTTTCTGTCTGAGGATCTTAGCTCATAGGCCATCTCATTTTCCATTTCATCTAGCCTTGAGAACAACACTATAGTGATGATAATCTGAGGAATAAGAAAATGTAGATTTTTATTTTCTGAAATGGAAGTTATAAACTATTTTATTTGTATATTTTAAACACAACAAAAAAAATTCTTATATCTTGCATAAAACATCACTCAAATAGCACATAATATTCATAATACGATATAGTTTTGAACTTTTCAGGCTTTTTTTCTTCAATGTATTTTTAGTTGTTGTTTTTTTATGCTTTAGCTTTTTTGGGGATTCAAAGGAAAAACAAAAGCTTTAAATATAAATTGATTCTTTTTTTAGAGATCCAATAAAAATGAAAAAAAAAAAAAAAAAAAAAACTACAACTACTGCCAGTTAGAATATTTATATATATAGATATATATATATATATGACATCATTGACCCAGCCACATGGGAGACAGAAGCACATGACAGAGCATCATGGTCTAGTGCTGTGAAAACTGGTGCACAAATTGAAGAGGACTAGAGAACAGCGCTGGGAAAAGAAAAGCGTCAGAAGAAAAGCAAGGCCAATGACACTAGCTCCAACTGGAATAACCTGCCCAGTGTGCAGCCAAACATTCTGGGCTCACCAGCCATATGAGGAGGCACAAAATCCCAGAGCAAAGCCCTCAGCCGCACGGGATGACAAAAGTTATCAACCGACAATGGACCAACTACATATATACCATTATTTAAATTTTGGTGAGATGTTGCTTTTACCTCTAGGAAATAGCTTCTTTTTTTTTGTCTGATGTGAAAACAATAAATAGAAAATAAATCTACTTACTCCAGCAATTAATCTGGCCAGCCAATATAACCAAATAAACACAACAAAAGCCAGCCTCTGAAATTCAAATATTTTTAACATATTAGAAAAGCCACTGTTAAACGCAAATCCTATTGCTTAACGTTAAACCTTTTATATGCAACTACATTAAAGTGATGCATGTCAAAGACAACATTTCAAATATATGCTTTTATCTTTCATCAATCTTACCGCCCAATTACAAATTTTATGTTGCTAAAGCAAACAAACCGAAAAAAAAAAAAAAAAGATTTAAACAGATGAGACAGATAATATAAAGTAAACAGTTCATCTTGACTTACAAATGTGTTGAGTCCATAAAAGGAAAATTCAAATACAGAAAAGCAAAACTCAATGAAGTTGTACATGATGAAGCTGTAGGTAAATGTCCGCAGGGTCTCCATGTACAACACAAAGTGCTGAAAAGAAATGTACACAACAATAATTAGAAGCCTAATGAATTTGTAAACAAGTGTACAAGGTGCAGCAGAAAAGTAATGAGACTGATTTTTCGTTTAACAAAGTTTTGTTTTTTTTAAACTATTGCCTCATACAGATGAAACAAACAGAACTGGAATTTTGAATTTTTAGGATGACTATTGAGTCCACCCAACTCTAATGGGTGTCCGACATTAGTTGGGGAATGTAAAGGTAGTTAGTCATTATGCTGATACTCTTAACTACCGGTATTGGCCATAAAAATAACTGACATTTACATCATCTGCATTATTTTACTCTTAACTACCGGTATTGGCCATAAAAATAGCTGACATTTACGTCATCTGCCTTATTGATCACAAGATCTGAAAGGGATACTTTACTAATTTGAAGACTGCCTAAAGAAATGCTTGTTTGATTTTCCATTTCTCTTGACAGCCATGTGTCAATAAAAAAAAAATGAATTATATAGTGAGCAAATAAAATCAAAAAATCTATAAGCTAAAATAATTACCCCAAACGGCACCTGAAAATCTTAAAAGGATATAATTGTAGGGACATTACAGCTTCAATCTATATACATAATATATAAATTAAACAAACATTCCCCAATCATTCTTTCTGTGATAGGCAAAGATAGCAATAATAAATCTGCACCCCATTGAACCAAAATGTCAATGAAAAAAAATTCATAAATTACTTACCTTTTGTGTGACCATGTAAATCATGTAGATAGTGAACAAAATGATGACAACATGGAAAAAAATGACAACCACATCACTTGCCAAAAATGCTGAAAATATTAAAATCATTCTGTCAATAAAATACTTGAATTTTGAATCAGAGAATAAAAGGTTTTATTAACCAATTAATTAAAAAAATAATAAAGTAGAAGAAAAAAAAAAGTTTTATTGGACAAAACTAATAAATAAAAAAATTCTGACCAGTTTAAAAAATTAAATAAAGTAGGAAAAAAGAAAGTTTTGTTGGCCAAAAAGAAAAAAAAAGCAGATTCTGATTACTTCTAATTTTAAAAAGTCAATTGATAAATACCTTGCCATTCATGTGATCTCCATGGTGTCTTAAAGCCCTGGCTTATTTCAAATTCTGTTATAAATGCTCCGATGTCTAAAAGACGCAGAAGAAGAGCACCTCCAGCTAAAATCTAAACCAGAATAAACAATAAAAGTGATTAGCACTAAAGCTACATTTTTTTCCCCCAAAACTTTTCAAAATATTTCTTCTTAATATTCAGTATCTGAAAAATAAGAGATAGATGCATATTGGATATTGAATGCCGTACAGCCAATTTACCAGAATGCTTTAGCATGCAAATATGTCTCTCTGTGTTTTTCAAGTTTCAATGTTCCTTAAGATAATTACTAGCTCAAACCTCTCAAAGGGATGACAGAGCAGAGGGTTCAAACCTGGGACCTTCAAGAACCAAAACGACAGTCCAGAGTGCATACCACATGATTAGGCAGCAATTATAGACCTATCTAATCCAATTACTACTTAATATCTTAGGTGGGGTAAACTATAAGCATTGATTGTATGGTCCCAGGTATAAAATAAAATGAAAACACAAAAGTGCACATCAGATACTCCTTGTTTGTTTAAGGTCATGTTTGGACTTAGCTATAATGAGCTGTAAAAAATATAGACTAGTACACTAATCAGGACACTAATTTAAAGGCACTTTAGCACTTACCTAGATTCAATTTAGGCCTTCATATATTTAACAAAATTATAGAAGGTTTACTACTTTCAAAAGAAAGCTCCTATCTAACTAAACAAGATTTTATGGAGGCGGGTTTAAAAGGTCTTCAGCGACTTTAGTTGAGAATAGTATACTATAGATATCTTTTTCTTAATCAGTGCGGATATTAGGTTTTTGTGTGTAAAAGAATGGCATGAAATGTAATATGAAATGAGTGATAGACTAATATTTCTTATTTCCATGGGCATTGGCATTGAATAAAGACAATTTATTTATTTAGACTAATTTAGTGACTATACGACTAAAGTTTTCTAACTTAGAAGCCACCCGAAGCCACCTATTTTATAAAATATGAAGACGTTGACGTTACTGCAATCAATCTAGTCATGCATGTTAATCAATGAATTAAACTCTGAATTTGGTTATCTGACTCAGACAACCCATTTGGCCATTCCATACTACTCACTCTAATGAACTAAGGAAGAAGGAGTATTCACTGTTTGTATTTGTACAAATTTGCCCTAGCAATGGCATATCTAGATATATTCTAAATAATAACTCATTAAGTGTAAAGTGAAAGTCTTAGACTTTAGAGTCAGACTTAGACTGAGTCGTGACTGACTTAGGGTATCAGACTGTCTCAGTCCAGAGTCCTACTTCACAATTAGCCAAATGGCTTGAAAGAATAACTATAAACTTAGTAAAATCAGTTATATTGAATAAGAACGTGGGTGATCGCTGAGTATCAAGATGCCAACTGAAGCCAGTGGTGCATTTGAGTTTAAAATTCTGAGATAATTGAGTCAGTAGACAATCTTAACAAAACACGGAAGTGACTGGTGTTAGTAAACACTAAAACAGACAAACGATGAAAATCTAGGCAGTCAATGAATAAAATACATATCTGCCGCTTTTACATGTGCCTGCCTAGATCCTACCTACATCAGATCTAGATGATACAAATGTAAATAAAAAGAAATAGTACTAACCACGATGGTTACTAGATTTGCAAATGTAGCCGTCCTTAGGTCCCAGCACAAACAGCGCCGAACAAGCGCCATGTTGAGATTCACCTTTCGTTTAGCTACTACCTGTGACCCATTTTTGACTAGGTGACACTTCCGGTTTTATTTTAAAAAGATTTTGTTCAAAAGGGATCCTCCGTTTTTAACATGCATGCATAGAATCCTCTAACAGTCTACCTCGATCAAGCCCCACCTTAATTTATTTTTTTTCCCTAAAAAATAACTAAAACATCTGTGAATTTAAAAAAAAACACCTTTCACAATAAAATCATTAGCAGAGAACTGGTAAAACAAAAAAGGCAAATATGGTCAGAAAGTGACATTTACAAACTGAAAGAGAGAGAATGAAAACACTCTTCGGTGTCCCAGGAACTTGGCTCGCCAGTTACAGTTTCGGATAACTAGTATAAAATTACCGATTACCTAACTTTCTGTCGGAGCCACTATGAGACTCTTGAGCAACTAGATATTGCAAAAATCTATCATAGCAACAAAGACAGGTTACGAGAGGACGTGGGGGAGGATGGTGAGATATGAAGGTCATTGAGTTAGCATTGAGCACTGTACAAAAGTTTATTTCAAATCTACTTTTATTATTTGACTCCCGAGGGGAAGCCGTGCTAATAGCAGAGATATGAATTGAAGTTAATGTGTAAGAGTATTTGTGAAAAAAAGATGGACGAAGTTGATGTGTTGTGATGAATGAAAAATGATGAAGTTGATGTGTTGTGGTGAAACAAGAGTGATGGAGTTGATGTGTTGTTCTGAAACAAGAGCGATGGAGTTGATGTGTTGTGGTGAAACAAGAGTGATGGAGTTGATGTGTTGTGGTGAAACAAGAGTGATGGAGTTGATGTGTTGTGGTGAAACAAGAGTGATGGAGTTGATGTGTTGTGGTGAAACAAGAGTGATGGAGTTGATGTGTTGTGGTGAAACAAGAGTGATGGAGTTGATGTGTTGTGGTGAAACAAGAGTGATGGAGTTGATGTGTTGTGGTGAAAGAAGAGCGATGGAGTTGATGTGTTTTGGTGAAACAAGAGTGATGGAGTTGATGTGTTGTGGTGAAACAAGAGTGATGGAGTTGATGTGTTGTGGTGAAACAAGAGCGATGGAGTTGATATGTTGTGGTGAAACAAGAGCGATGGAGTTGATATGTTGTGGTGAAAGAAGAGTGATGGAGTTGATGTGTTGTGGTGAAACAAGAGTGATGGAGTTGATGTGTTGTGTTGAAACAAGAGCGATTGAGTTGATGTGTTTTGGTGAAACAAGAGTGATGGAGTTGATTTGTTGTGGGGAAACAAGAGTGATGGAGTTGATGTGTTGTGTTGAAACAAGAGCGATTGAGTTGATGTGGTTTGGTGAAACAAGAGTGATGGAGTTGATGTGTTGTGGTGAAACAAGAGCGATGGAGTTGATATGTTGTGGTGAAACAAGAGTGATGGAGCTTGTGCTTTGTTGTGAAAGTGAAAGTAAGTTTTACTATTTATTAAATCAGTAAATAAAAGAATATAATTGCTGTCTAAATAAATGAATACTTCTTCAATGTAGGCCTACTTATATAAATGTCTTTATAAATAGGTCTCTATAGATCTTCAATCAGGGGCGGACTCTGGGCATTCGGGCAAATGCCCATTGGGTCGGAATCCCCTTGGCCGGTAGGGCCAGTGAAAAGGCCGCACGGATACCACTAAGACTAAAAGGAGTACTCAGAGAGTCTTAATTTACTGACTCTGCATTGCATTAGGGCTACTTATCTAACGTATTTTTCGAAATAATGAAATAGCCTACATCCAAATAGGCTTAGATTGCTTTTTATAGACTTCTTCCCTTATAGTATAAGGACCTACACACTAAGCGATTAACAAGCAACATAAGGCCCATATTTCTTATAAAGTTCATGTTGGTGTGAATATATTTGGATTAATCCATAAGTTGATCCTAAGTTAAGAGCCTACTCATCCCCCTGGCAATGCCAGTATAGAGAGACGTTATAATTAACCTAACAATAGTCACCTATTATTAGTTGTACTATGAGGCATATCTGCTACATGTCGCCTTCTGAATCTTAGAATATGTAGTTATAAACTATACCGAAGATGTAGTTCTATATCGGAGGCACGGTTGCTTCCAAACCAATCGTCCCGGGTTCAAATCCTGGCGAAGACTGGGATTTTTAATTTTGGGATCTATAGGGCGCCTCTGAGTCCAACCATCTCTAATGTTTATCTCACATTAATTGGGGACAAGTAAATGCGATTGGTCATTGTGCAGGCCACATGACACCCTTGTTAACAGTGGGCTGCATTAACATTACCTTTACATCCTTTGCCTACAGATCGCAAGGACTGAAAGGAGGAATAAGCTCTATATTGTCACCCCCGTTAAGCTCAAATCACATTAGGATAGTCTTGTTTACTTAACTTATCTATAGGCCTATTTTAGGCCTATTACTATCTTTAAAATGTTTAAAGATATCTTGTTGAATTATAATGTCATCGACCCTTTTTAACTAGCCACTTCAAGAAAAAAAAAGCTTAGGTAGGCCAATATCTACCGGTGTCAACATTCAAAAGGCTACATTATCTTTAACACAAGGCAATACAAGACAAAATACTTAAACGTAAAATAATCTGAATATCTAGCTCTAGTTCTGCGTAAATTATCTTCGAATCCATGTACACACTGATAAATAGGTTAGGTATTAAAGTTCAACAAGGTCGGATGTTTGCGTGAAAAAATATCAGCTGTTGACGACTTGAATGTAAAGCTCGCAGTTTATTGTGTGATGGATATTTTAACACTATTTTTTAGTAATGTCTTGAATGCTGTTATCTGACTTATTAAGGTAACATTTGAAGTATTTCTTTGTTGATATTATTTTTCTGAATTGCTCTTTTAAATTTAGGGCTTTGTTTCTTTATAGCTTAATATCAATGACAACAGAAAGCTTATAGATTATAGGTTATGAATGCGAAATAGATAACCGCACCGCTTTTGTTCTTTTAAACAAAGTATACAGATCCAGTCTATCTAGTTTATCTTTAAAGTCTAATAATAATAATCAGGCTTGTCTTCGAGTCCGAAAATTAATGAAGAATGCAGTAGCCTATTTCCCGTGGATACTCAGCCCCAGCTGTGACCTACATATCTGCCACATCCATGCCAAGCATAACCATTGTCCACCTGTGTTCGATTAAGATTTTCTTTTCGTCGTCTGCGTCTGTCCTCGGCAGTGGATTTTCTTTTGGTCTCAAATGTGTATCCCGCGGCCTTTGTGAGTGACCTCCAGCTGTCTCGTTCTGAGGCCGCATGCAACCAGGTGCTCTCTTCTATGTCAGCGAATGGCAAGTTAGCGCTTTTAAAGTCTATTCAACCCTTAAAAGATGACTGATTGCTCTTATCTTATTATTACATTACTTCACAAGAGAAGATAATTATGTCTTACGTGTATTTCTGTGTCAATCTAGTCTTGCATGTTAATCTGTGGCAAAAAAAATCTGACAAGTCGTTGGTTTTCCTGGCTGATTCAGGCAACCCATTCCATGCTCTAATAGCACTGACCAAGAAGGAGCTCTTGTACACGTTTGTCCCTAGCTTATAGCCTGGTCGTGTGGTATCCGCAGCACTGTCGTATCGGTGGTCCCGGATTCAAACCCTGCTCGCTGCCATCCCCCGTCGTCATTCGGTACGTTTGAGCTGAGATGTAATAATCTTCAATTATGAAGAAAAAGCCAAAAAACAAGAGAAAAAAAACTGAAAGCGTCCAGATTGTGAAAGCTAAAATGTTTTTGAACAAATGGTTGCAAGGGAGGTTTTGGTGCCAGCACAACGACTGGAAGCTTTGGATTTCTCATGCTAAAATCAGGGCTGGGTGGACGCCATAAAATTCCGAACTACAAAAGCCCTGAACTTGATGCCTTTGATTCCAAAGCGCTTTATAGCACTCGACCAGCAAGCTCGCCATACATATTGAGAGTCGTCTTTATTGACTTCTAAATATATACCTGCGCCTGTGTCTCTTTGTGGGTTTTTTTTTTAAACTCGAAATGTTGAGACTATTTTTGGCATCGTACAACTGAGGTTTATTTATTTCAGTTCAAAGTTGAATCATGGGTAAAGCAGTGCGACTCCTTCTACTACTGCTATTAGGCACACTATCATCTGTCCTTGCGAATAGGTCAAAGTTCAAAGGTGCTGTTTACGGCCATGCAGTTCTCTTACCAAAGGACAGCCTCAAAGTCATCTCGCGAGCCGAAGCGTTGGACAACATGAATAAAAATCTGGACGTCTATCGTGAGCAGGTCACCAAGGCCAAATCCCAAGTAAGACCTTCACGAGCTTTTGTTTTTGTGTGAGATCTTTATCTAATGGACCTCATTCACCAATCGTAAACAAACAACATTTAGTCACGTGATCTTATTGATATAACAACGATACAAAAAAAAAACTGTCACGTGACAACCATCATGAATCCCGAAATTAAAAATCCTATTTGGATTTGGCTGCCTGGTCGTGCGGTTTGCACGCTGGACTGTCGTTCAGATTCATCGAAGGTTCCGGGTTCAAACCCTGTCCGCTCCCATCCCCCGTCGTCCTGCGGGAGGTTTGGACTAGGAAGTAATTATCTTCAACTCTGAAGGAACATCCGAAACATGTAAAACATTTAACGAATTAAACATGAGATCGTAAATTATATAGAAGAGATAGAGCACCACGTGGCTAAATGTTGTTTGTTTACGATTGGTGAATGAGGTCCATTGTCCATTCCTAAAGCTATGTTGAGCTGAGGGTCTGTTAGTAGGCCTGTGGCTTAGAAATATGAAAAGTCGAATCTCAACGTGTCGAGAGAAAAAAAATGAAAATGGCGTCATTATATATCAATGAGGGGTTCGGTGGCTGAGTGGTTAAGCGCTTGGTTTGCAAACCTGGGGTGGTGGGTTTGAATCTCGTTGAAAAATAGGATTTTTAATTTCGGGATTTTTAAGGGCGCCTATGAGTCTACCCAACTCTAATGAGTACCTGACTTATGATTGGGAGAGTAAAGGGGGTTGGTCGTTGTGCTGGTCACATGACACCCTGCTCGTTAACCGTTGACTAAAGAAACAAATGACCTTTAAATCATCTGCCCTATGGATTGCAAGGTCTGAAAGGGAAACTTTTCATTTTACTTTTTTATATGAATACGATATGGTGGACGAGTCGAGAGTTTTAGAGTTTTAGGCCTATTATTCAAGATTTAAATTTAAGGTGCAATGTCTGGAAGTTCTACTTTAAATTTATTGAGGGATAGTAAAGGCATAGTCAGAAAACGCAAAACTTAACTCTTTCTCTCCGTAATTATTTACCACATTCTGGTGGAATCAACGTTGGTATCGTCAGTTAGGAGAGAAAGAGTTAAACTATCTGACCATAATAATAATTATAGCTTTTATATAGCGCTACTTTCATGCTTATAGCATGCTCAGAGCGCTTTTGGTCCAATCTCATTTGTGGACCAGTGGGGGGAGGGGGTATCTAGGAGTTGGTTTTTCGTGCTGCCTTTGGGCCTTAGGTAGCCAAGCCAAGCCAAGTTCAAGCGCACTTGGCCTCTCGACCACGCTTCACCATATCACCAGGTCCCCATGACCCTGATAGAGAAATCTACTGGAAGGCAATATTATTGAAGGAGATTCTAGTCAACGCGAAAGACAGAGGAATAGAGAAAGTTGACAAATCATGTGTGGTGCCCCAATGGTCCAACAGAATATTAGGAGGGTGAAGATGACTGGCGGTTGGTTTATCATTGTGCTAGTCTAATGACACCCTTATTAACCGTTTGCCATAGAAATAGATAATGTGGAATTGTACATCTCAAGAGACTCCTTCCCTTCTGATGAGGCCAAAGAGGCAAATCGTTGATACACAGGTTAATTAACAATCTGTAACTGGCCTTTAGCGAAGTCATTATTTTAATTGTAAATAATGTTCATCTATCTGCGGACCCCGCAGTATGAGAACCACTGGTGTATGATATAGTTAAAAAAAACTATCTAAAGAAGATTGGGAATTTTCACAGTAATTTTCACAACTAGCCTACAACCTGAGGCGGCCTTAGCAGTGAGCGTGGCCCCGGGCGAGTGTCATATGCTGGGCCCTGAGCCGTAAAAGTAGAGTATATATACCGTACCACATCACGCTTAAAGTCTCGTCCGCCCTAACGCTTATTTTTGTTACAAGCATAGTACCCTACTTAGGTACTGTACTTTTGGCCGTTTGGCTACATTACCTACTGTATTGTAATTGTTCTGCATGAAAAAATTTTGCCTTTAAGGTAGGCTAAGTGAACGTAGGCTAACTAATGATTCAGAAACCATTGCGTGAAGGGAATTCAACAAAGTAGAAACAAATAATTTCATCCAAACCCGCTGGAGTCGGAAAGTAACTTTTAATTACAAAGAAGAACGAGAACACTGTGTGTAGTCGCTGAATGAACTCTTCATGATGTCTGTTGTATTTATGTGTATGTTTCTGTTGTGTTGTCTTTATATGAGAAACGAGTCCTTGTAATCACAACAAATTTCCGTAAGGATCAATAAAGCAGTCTTAGTCTTAGTCTTAGTTGCAATAAAACTTTTACCAAGTTTAACAAATTCTAGTTTATACGAAATGCTCTGGTTTTCGAAGCAGACGGTGACAGGGAATCCCCAATCGCGCCCCCCCCCCCCAGAAGCGGAGCCTGGGGCGGTTGCCCCACTTGCCACCCCCTAAGGCCGCTACTGCCTACAATTATCTGACTAGAAATAAACAAAGGTGGCGAGGGCGCCGAATCATAAAGGCTTCAATACGTACATAGGGCTAAATTGAAACAACAGTGGTTTATGGTTGATTCAGTTAGCAATGATAGGGCCTAACTTATTACGTATTTTTCTTGGATATAATTTAATTTTTAAATGTATCTTTATATTGATATACATGACTTTCACAAATTATTATTTTTTTTCAATGCTTTGTCCTAGGGTGCTGAAATCATTGTATTTCCAGAGGATGGACTCTACGGATTTAAATTCACTCGTCAATCGATTTATCCTTATCTTGAATACATCCCTGACCCCAGAACTGAACTCTGGTCGCCTTGCGATGAGCCGGGTCGCTACAACGACACTGAGGTTCAGAGGTCGCTAAGCTGCTTGGCAAAGACAAACTCATTATACCTGGTAGCCAATATGGGTGACAAGCAGCCGTGTGACGCCGCAACTGACCGCACATGTCCTCCGGATGGGAGGTATCAATACAACACCAATGTTGTGTACGGCCCTGACGGCACGCTCCTGGCCAGATATCATAAGTATAACCTGTTCTACGAGCTCCAATTCAACGCTCCGGAGCTGGAGCTGTCTTACTTCGACACCCCATTCGGTCGCTTCGGGCTGATGATATGCTTTGATGTCCTCTTCCACGATCCTGGATTACCTCTGATCTTGAGTCTGAATATATCCAATATTATTTTCACGTCTGCTTGGATGGATGCTCTCCCTTTGTTGTCGGCGCTAGGCTACCACTCTTCGTTTGCTCGCGGCTTGGGCGTAAATATGCTGGGCGCCAACATCCACATTCCTGATTACCGGTTTCATGGCAGTGGCATATACGGACCAGATGGGACCATCATTTCTTTTTACGGCTCCACAAATGCATCTAAACCTAAACTATTGGTGGCAGACGTAAACGTGTTAGACGTCACCCAACCCAACAAAATTGTGTCCTCAATCGTTCAACTAAATTGGAAACAAGCTAGAATGAAGGAAGCAGACATGAAGCGCGTGACAAAAGACACCACCAAGAATTCGAAAAAGACGTTTGAATCTCTTTTGTTCTATGACATGTTTACGTTTGCAGCTTTAGACAAGCCGTCTGGACATATCAAAGTCAACCAGAAACACGTTCATTGTGAGTTACGGTACTCTATCCCAGAAGAGCTCTTTGGGCGTGAGCTGTATGCCTTTGGTGCATTTGACGGGCTACACACGTATGAAGGCCAGTACTACTTTCAAATCTGCGCCTTGGTCAAATGTGCCGACGCCCGCAATAGATCCACGTGCGGGTCAGTGACCTTTGATGCAATCACTCCCTTCGTTCGGTTATCTATATCAGGAGAGATGCAGACCCCTTTCGTGTATCCACAAATAATTTTGTCTAACGGTATCGGGGAACTCAGTTTGGCAGAACCAGATTCGTGGACATTTACCGGCAAATCGTTAAAAACTGTTCAAGAGTTTTATAAGCCCGTTTTGTCAGCAGCACTGTTCGGAAGAGACTATTTGCGAGACACAGATGGACAAGACAAGGGGAATAACCTGTACAAATCGCAAGAAGACGCAACAGACAAAGATAAAAGTGAAATATACTTAGGCCTCGTCTCGGGACAGAATATTTTTATTTTCCTTCTTGGATTTGTCTGTCTTTTGTTGCTTGTGAACATGGCTATATTTTAAATAGATGATGACTTATTGATCCAATAAAATCTCCTTTGATATATTTTTCTTTCTTTCTTTCCTTTTTTTTTAAATCATCATTTCTTAAGTTTGAAAAAAACTAACAGATTTAATCTAAAACAAGGTCACAAAGAAAGTTTGTGTGGAAACGCAAACTCAAAATCGGGTCCTGAAGTGGTCCACCCAGGCATACTAATTAGATTTTTTCTCTTTAAAAAATAAGTAAAAAACAAATTGTGTGTGTGTAAATGTAGCTGTTAGTATGACAAAATTTACTTAACTTTGCAATACATTTATAAAAAAAAATTTTGACAAGAAATCTAAAATCATTTGCATAAATGTGTTGAAAATATGGTAAGCACTGTTCTCCCCTACTAAAGAGCCTCCAGTGTTCTTTACTGATAATAGTGAATAGTTGTAAAAGTGGTGTATTTTTATGAAAAAAACTGCTTGCATAAGTGATTTTAAAGATTAGATTTTTCGCCTTCAGGAAAGAAAAAAGTAGTCGTTGCATCAGAACTTTGAATGGACTAAAATATTATGATGTCGGATTTTCACTATCTTTTCTAGTTTACGAGATCTAAACGGGACGGGCGGACGGATGGACAGACATTCCACACAAAACTAATAGCGTCTTTCGTGGAAAAGACTGTGTAAAAAACAAAAACAAAATATGTATCCTTCCAGTGATTCTCAAAATGATTTTTATTAGATTTAGTAGGCCTAACATCTAGATTCAGTATCATCTAGATTCAGTTTATCATCTAGATTCAGTGACATCTATCAGTAGCGGCCTTCTGGGGTGGTAAGTGGGGCATGATTTGTACATTCTAAGCGGCTATCAATACTTAACAGTTCACTTTGACATTTAAAAAAAGTAGCCGGAAGCAACCAATCAAAATCGTTTTAACAGTCATACAGTAGGCCAACTGTTATGTCATATTACAGTATAAAAAGAATTGGTACGTTTACAGTAAATATAGGCTACGATTACTTTTGTCCTCCATTTAAAAAAAAGGGGACGAGGGTGTATGAGAAGGATTCCTTGTTTGTTAGGCCTACTGTTACCTAGCTCCTTTAATTTATTAGGCCTACACGATTTTGTAACCATAACCTAGAGATTAGAGACAGTGTTACTGCAGCGATTGGACCCCATGATGACCTGCTAACTATCGTAAAATAAACGCAAGCTAAAAATCTATAGTCATATTACAAGATCTTCGGGGATCGCAAAGACCTTCCTTCAGGGAACAGTACCAGGAAAAAGAAGAAAGCGAAGGGAGGACAACATAAAAGAATGGACGGGTCTCCCATTAAAGAGGTCCTAACTAAGGCAAAAGACAGAGAGGAACCATGGTCCATCGGAATAAGGGATAGGTAAAAGGTAAAGGTATAAAAAAAAAAAGTTACACAGACAGTTTGTGTGGAAACACAAACTCAAAATCAGCCCCCGAAGTGGTCCGCCCATGAAAGTAAAAAGGCAGGTATCAATATTTTTAGACAGAACATCAGAATTAAATTCTATCAAAGACAACTGACAGAAAAGAAAGGAGAAAGGAGGTTGTCAGATATTGTGTGGTGCCCCAGCGGTCCAGCAGCCCAAAGGATAGGTGAAAGTGAATGTGAAGTTAAATGTGAATCTGGCCTAACTAATGTCTTATAATAAATAAATAATTGATCTAATTGTTTTGTAGAGGGTCAATCTTTTATTCAAATCCTCAAAAAAAAAAAAAGAAAGAAAAAAACGTTTCCTTAAGAAATAATCACTATTGCCAGTGTACCCTGAGATTCACGTAATACAATGCAAAACTACTTATTAATTGTTGTTTGAAATTATGTCCAACTTATATGCATACTAAACATATTTTTTTCACCAAAAAAAAACAACAGTAAACATTATTTTTTTTTTGGTAAATGTAGTAGTTAGTAGGACAGGACTTACATAACGTAGTAATACAAATGTAAAAAAAACTTTTTTTTTTTTGGACAAAAAGTCTAAAACAGATTACATAAATGTGTTAAAATATGGCAAATGGCTATCTCCCCTACTAAAGAGCCTCCTGTGTTTGTTACTATTAATAGTGAATAGTTGCAAAAGTGGTGTATTTTTATGAAAAATCTGCTTGCACAAGTGATTTAAAAAATTAGATTTTTCGCTTTTAGAATAGAAAAAAGTAGCCGTTGCATCAGATCTTTGAATGGACTAAAATATTATGATGTCGGATTTTCACTATCTTTTCTAGTTTACGAGATCTTAACGGGACAGACGCACAGATATTTCACACAAAACTAATCCCTTTCGGGGGCCGCTAAAAAAAAAAAGGCTATAATAATCACTGACCTATAGATTTAGATTCTAGACTTAGACCTATAAATAAATTTAGCAGATATAACATACATATAGGTCTGTGATTTCGACCCTTATCTAAATAAACCAGTACCGGTAAGTTTAAAATTAGATGTCTCGAAGGGAAAGTAAACAGATCTAGTCTATGTCTATAAAACTTTTAATAAAAGACTATAACTATAGATTCAGTATATATAGATATATATCTAGATCTAGATTCTAGATATACATACCTAGATTTACTCAATATTGAGTCACGAGTGAGTGTTTCCTGTTAGTGTTTTGTATCTGTTTCAAACTTTCATTCATTCCTCAGACGCCTCAGTCGCCCAAAATGATTGAAAATGGGCCAAAAAATTGACAAAATCAAATCTTCAACAATGTCAAAATAAAAAAAAAAACTCATATCAAATCAATAATTATGAAACAGAAATCTGAGAAGGCTCGGAAATGGCTGAGGCCTCAATTCCCAAGAGTCAAGTCAATACTGAGTAGAGATAGAGTATTATATGAGTATAGTAATAAGTATAGAGTATAGAATACTATAGCCATAGGTCACAATAGGTGTCAGTATAGACTTTTATATATATAGTTTTAAGTATAATTATAATAGACTAATACTTAGCTCTAGAGTCAATAATTTCAATAATACAATTGCCTCAATCATCATCAATTGTCAATCTTACTTCTTATCTTATCTTATATGATACAGACGTTACTTCAAAAAAGAAGATGATTACGTCCTACGCGTCATGCATTTAGTCATGCATATTAACCAATGACTTAAATTCTGCCAAGTCACTGGTTTTCCTGGCTAGCTCAGGCAACCCATTCCATGCTCTAATAGCACTAGGGAAGAAGGAGTGTTTGTACAAATTTGTCTTAGCATACGGGACGAGGAATGTGCCTTTATCTTTGTGTCTTTCAGAGTATTTTATTAAATTTTGTTTTTGTATTTGAAGATTATGGTTCAGTGTTTTATGTATGATTGCTACTTTAATGATTCAATGATTCAATCATCCATTATCATTATGATTTATTTTTGATTATGAATAATTATGATAGATCTATCAGATAATTCATGATATGATTCATCATGAAAATCATCAAATAATGATCGAATGATCATGAATCATGATTCATTTTGATCTTTGTGCATCATTCATGCCATTCAATTCATTGTCATAGATTTAGACTTAGAATAATCTAGCTAAGGCTGCTAAGGCTAAGCCTAATCTGTAATCACTGACTGCCAGTAATTAGAGTCTCTTGATTCTTGATCTATTTATAAATCTGAAGGACCATCCAAAAACACATAAAACAAACAAACCAAAACATATTAATAATTCTTTTTTTCTTTCTGTTTTTTTTACTTTCAGTTATTCATAGCTTTATATCTGCTGCTTTGTAGATTGATCAAGAATAATTGAAATCAGTTAAATATATTTCTGAAATACTTCCAATGGCTCAGAAAAATGTAAAAAAAACTAAAAAGAAAAAGAATCTCTATAATTTTGATGATTCTGACGAAGAGCAAATTTTAACCAGTACAGAGACATCCCAAGACAAACGATTGTCCAAGAATATTACATTGCAAGGAGCACAAAGCCTTCAGTTTAAATGTTCTCCTAGTGAAAATGTTCTTCAAGACAAAGGAAACAAATCTAATCAAAATTTTTGTCACCAAAATGTCAACAGAAGTGTGAACCAAGAACATCTCTTTGGTTTGGATAATTTCAGCAGGGGACTAAAATTAAACTGTGTTGAGAAATCACAAGAAAATCTTTTGTTGAACCATGACTCTTACACTGTTTCAACAGACGTATCAAAGGAATTAAAATGCATTCAGAATGAGAGTGAAAGAAAACACAATTTTAATCTAGATTCCTGTCCTGAAAATTATAAATATAATTCACATTCAATTGGTAGTCAGAGTCAACATTTACAATCTAGCAAACAAACAGATGAACTGTCTTATATTTTATCCCAATATACCAAAGAATCAAAGAGAATCAGTAAATCTCATAGTGAGACTGAGACTGATAAAGAAAATATACATCAACATAAAAATAAGGATAATGAAATTGATCATCTAAGTCAATTACTTTCAGAAGCAGAATTGGGACAGACAAAGAAAAGTGAAGTCAGTAGTTCCTTTACAGAAGAGGATTACGTTGAGGTGGCAGATGTCTCTATACAGACTTCTCACAACAAAAGTAATAGTTTTGTCAACAAATCAGTTTTAGAAAATACACCAGACCACATTAAAGATGAGGATAAAATTGCTTTTAGACATCATGTTCTTTCCAGTGACCAAAATGGTGATAAGGATAATGAAATTGATCATTTAAGTCGATTACTTTCAGAAGCAGAATTGGGACAGTCAAAGAAATGTGAAATCAATATTTCCTTTACAGAAGATGATTATGTTGAGGTCGCTGATGTCTCTACACAAACCTCACAAAACAAAAGTAAAAGTTTTGTCAACAAATCTGTTTTAGAGAATACACCAGACCACATTAAAGATGAGGATAGAATTGCTTTAATACAAGATGCCAGTCAGTTACAGTCTAACATCCTACGAGAGAATCTGTCAGTTGACAGTCACTTTGAGGAAGAAAGTAAAGTACTTGCCTATGATAGTGATGACTCAACTACTTCTGTTAAAGACTCTAAATCAACATGTTTGTTGGTTGTTGATGAAAGTTGCAATGAAGGTAAAAAAAGAAATATTACTTTTAGAAAAATACTGTCATCTATTTAATCACATAATTAGTTAGGGTTAGAGTAGTGTTTTCAACATTGCTTCAATGGCTAGTGCAAATCATTTGGCTTTAAATGCATGACACATAAAAAAAAATGTCAAAACCCAGTTAACAATGATCTAGTATTAGTCCTTATGGTACATGCATTGTTTACAAGTTTATTTGTTGTTTTTTTTTTTTTTAAACTTTTTTTTTTACATTTTGGACCTAGTAATATTTGGGGAAAATGGGGGGACTGTTGTTCAGTCTTATCGATGGTCCTGGATTCAAACCCTGCCCACTCCCATCCTCTGTCATCCAGCAGGAGGTTTGAACTAGGAAGTAAATTACCTTGTAATGTTATTATTGCCAGAAGTGGTAATGAATATAAAGTGGATATAAAATGCTTTCAATGGGATGCATCTCAAATAGCTTCTGACAACCAGTCCCACTCCTGGTTTTTATGTGTGGTTCTCACTAACATGAGAAAGGGCAAAGACAATTAACTGGTGCCTGAACCATTAAGCTTCAGGCAGGAAAGGCTCGTTAGCCTTGGCTGGTTTTCCACCTAAGAGAAGGTAAACTCTGAATTCTAACCTCTAACCAAATGTGGGAAAGGTGTCAAGAGTCATCCTTGTGGAAAATTCAGGAGCCTGCGACTCTTAGGCAGTTAGCAGCACACATTGTTGCACCCTGACAAAGCCTGCTGTTCTTTCCGAACTGGGGGAAACTCCAGTGTGGGTGGCATTGTTCCGATCATAGTTTATGCCCAGGCATTCATCTCATTTCTATGATCCATAGTCATTTCACGGCTAAAGGAGGCCACATATAATTTGAGATATTTATTTATAAATATAAAATTGAAAAATATCATTTAATTAGTCTACTTTTCACAATAGTATAGTACTCTAGATGTACACTTTGCTAACATGGACAGAAAATACACATTCTTGATGTTAAATCAGTGCTGCTGTCTACAAAATTGCTTGTAAACAATCAATTCTTTTTTCCAGCCATAAACTTTAAAAAATGCTATAAATAAATAATACAATGTGCCTTAGAAATGTCAGTTGTTTTTTTTTTTATTATAAGTAACACATCTTTTGCCCCAAATTCTTTACGTCCATTTTTTGATCAAATAATAATAGAAAACAAAAAAATTTTTAGGACTAAATAAATAAAGAAATGAATATGTGGAATTTAGCATCAGACCATTCATTGCATTTACTGTTTTTGAAGTCAATGTTGAAAGAAAATTATTTTTTATGCTAAAAAACAACAAAAAAAATAAATATTATATGTAAAAGAACTCCTTTTTTAAAATACTTGATAATTCTAAAAAAATACAATTCATATACAGATGATGAGACAAACATTCCTCATGATGTAGTAGTGAACCCTGGAAAAGAAAGGGAATCGATAACCAGTGAAGAAAATGATGATTTAAAAAATATTTCAAGAAATATGGGGGCAGTGTCATTCAGCCGGTAAGATTTACATTCACCATTCTCTATGACACACTGATGTGTATGCAGTAAATTAAATGTAACTAATTTGATTCTGAATACTCTGACAGTTATAGACAAGACAGTTCATCAAGTGATGATGACTTTGAAAGATGTAAGTTGTTGTTTTTTTTTTGTTTTTTTTTATGGTGTTTGTTAATTAAAACAAGTATGAATCTGGTTGTATTTATAGTTGATGAATAGACATGACATGTAACATAAAATTACAACAGTAGGGTTCATACCTAGTGCTGCTATTATATGTGGCATGTATTGTTTATTCTTTGTTTGTGTCAGTACTAAAAGCTTCAAACTCCATTTATATTTAAAATACTAGTAGCTATTCTATTTAGAACTAAGTCTATTTGTGCCATTGCATCATTACTAATGAGAAAAGTTTTTTTTTCACCCAGTCTTGAACAGAGTCAAGAGGCCAGAGCAGAGGAAAACTAACACACCAGCCCTCAGCAAGTAATTTACTTTTATTCTTCTATTCTTCTATTGAAATCTAATAGATAGTGTAACAGAGGTAGATTTTAAAAATCCTAGCCCAAACCTCCCTCAGGATGATGTGGGATGGCTGCCTGGTCATGTATGCAATCTGGATTGTCGTTCTGTGGTCTTGATGGTCCTGGGTTCTTCTTCCAGTCAGCTTTTTTCTGCTGAGCTGTAAGCTCTTTTCCTGGGTTTGAACCTTCTCTGCTGCCATCCCTCATAGTCCTGCGGAGGTTTGGGCTAGGATTTAATTATCTTCAAATCTTTAGGAGCATCCAAATATGTAAAAAAAAATGTACACTTTCAACCTATTTTTTCTTAACTATCAAACTGTTGATTTTAGTTAATTTGATATATATTCATCTATTTTAATTCTTATTAAGGAGCAGACTTAATTTTTAAGTCTTAAGATGAACAGAAAGCATTTAAGTAAAGTGAAAGTCAACATGAAAATAATTTGATCTTTATTAGTATTATTCACATAGACATATTTTACTGCCATGCTAAACAGTTTTTATTGAGAAAAGTATAGTTTGAAAAGTCAAACCAGAATTCAAAGATAAATAAAATACTCATAGCAACTGAGGGACAGAGAAAATTGAAAGTGGAAGTGTGGATAAGCTCCTAACTTTTATCTTATCTTATCTTATATAATACAGACGTTGCTTCAAAAAAGAAGATACGTCCTACGCGTCATGCATGTTAACAAATGACTTAAATTCTGCCAAGTCACTGGTTTTCCTGGCTAGCTCAGGCAACCCATTCCATGCTCTAATAGCATTAGGGAAGAAGGAGCATTTGTACAAATTTGTCCTAGCATATGGAACAAGGAATGTGCCTTTATCTTTGTGTCTTTCTGAGTATTTTATTAAATTTTGTTTTTCTATTTGAAGATTATGGTTCAGTGTTTTATGTATAATTGCTACTTTACTTTTAAGTTTTCTATCCTGAAGGCTTGTAAATAGTACTCGAGTTGATGATTTGATGTTGTTAACTGTAACTTTAACTGGGGATGTTGGATTAGGAAATCTAGAACCCATGCTAGTACGTAAAGGCTGATATCTTAATTACTCAGTTTGTTGATCATTAGATATGGCTGTAGGGTGGAGAAATCTGTGAATAACACTTGTGCATACGATTTTTGTGCATCAAGATGCTTATAGAAAAAAGCTGGTCCAACAGTAATAGAATTCCATTCTCAGTTCTCCTGGATGCTTTGTAGGCAAACAAGGCTGTAATTCACTTTTGTTACCGATACAAGTTTTTTAATCACATGTTTCTTAAAACATTTTATGACTACAGATGTTTGTGATGGAAACCATTGAATGTATCTATTTTTGATTTCTTGGGTGTTGCTATGATTTCTGAAGTTTAACAGATTTCTGAAGTTTAACAGATTTCTGAAGTTTAACAGATTTCTGAAAATTAAGTTTGTAGCAGGTAGTTAAAGATATGGGAGAAGATATTTGTTCTGCACAGACCAACTTTCCACTTATTTTATCCCCAAACTCTTTATTATTTTCAGGCCAAGAAAATTGCTTGAGGATTTTATTGTTCATGATTCAGATGTCGACGCAAACTCGGATGTTAGTGACTCAGCAGAAGACAGTGATGAAATGTTTTATGTCAAGGTTAATCACAGTTTAGACAGAAAAGAAAACAATTATAGGTTAGTATTATTTTCTTTCTCTACTTACAAAAAACACAGTGTCTACAAACACATTGTATAAAATAATTTAAACTAACACAGTGTCTACAAACAATGTATAAAAATCTCTTGAAGATTATATTATTAATGATTCAGATGTTGACACAATACCTACAAGCACAGTGTCTACAAATCAGTAATTTCCTGGTGGTAGCTGCACTTTAGCAGCTTCTCAGAAGGATGTTATGAAATCAAATTACAATATCAAAGTAAATATTTCAACTTGACACATCAGATATGAAATCAGTAAATCAGATTAAGTCCATCTAGTTACAGTAATTTGGTATGAGTGAAGTACACCCTCTTCTCACCTCACCCTTATATTTTGTTTTACCCATGGCATGAATGATCAGTATTCAATTAATATTGAAGGAATCTCAAGTTTGCAATTGTTTATGAATGATTGATGACTGGGTAATGATAACAAGATTTTGTCCTAAAAACATTTTGGGCGGTGATTAGTACAATACTGATGTTGAAGAAATTTTATTTATAGCACCAGTATTTGAATTTGGTGTTTTTCTAATCAATGAAAAAAATAGGTTAGTTTAGGAAAGATTTCAACAAAAGTTGTCTCTATCTTTTTTTTGGTTTATATCTTAATCAGGTTATATTGTAAAATAAATATCGATTTTTATTACTTATAATTTTTAGTTCATCTGTAGAGATAAATTCAGTTGTTGTTTTTTTTTCATGTCAGTAAGAGAGTATAAAATGTATTTTATTATGTTGACTTTTTTCTTACAAACTCCTGACAGGACTTAATGTAATGATTAATTGCTACATTTTTCCCAATAATTCAATTCTAGAATTGTTTCATTAATTTAATGGTAAAGATTTCTTTTTAAAATAAGATTCATGCAAGGCTATCATACTAAGTTTAACCCTTTGGGGTCAATGATCTTTCTTTGAAATATTCTCTATATACTTTTGTAAACTTATTTATTACAGATACAAGTATGAATTTGACTCTTTGTCAGATAGTAACTCAAGTTCAGATCTTAACGAAAGGGCTGAAAGAGAATGTGCTACAAATGTACCCCTGAAGAAAAACATTGCAACAGACCCTTTGAAACATACAGTTCCCGATATCTCTAAGACAAGTAAAATCCTGATCATTTTTACCTTAATCAGTACAAGTAATCTCTTATAAATATCTTTCAATTTCCACTTGTTCATTCATTTATTTTAGATGTTGATATAAGAAAATAGATACTGGTATGTTTCTTTCTGACCTTTACAATTCTTGATTCTTTGAAATATATATTAATTGTGGGAAGCGTGGTCGAGAGGCCAAGTGCGCTTGAACTTGGCTTGACTTGGCTACCTAGAAGGGGGGCTCGAGGTTCGACACCCGACTCGGGCAGAGTTGTGTTTACTGAGCGCCTAAAGGCAGCCCCCACACCCACCACCCCCCACCGGTCCACAAATGAGATTGGAGCAAAAGCGCTCTGAGCATGCTATAAGCATGAAAGTAGCGCTATATAAAAGCTATAATAATAATAATAATTAATAAATTGTCAATAAAACTAAAAACATTCACATGACTGTATCTGTACTAACTGTTCTATTTAAGTTTTTGTCTGAGTCACTGTCTTATTTAATGGAAATCTTTATTCACTCTGTTGTCTTGTCCTATAGACTTTGTTTTGCTCATGTTAAAATTTATTTTCAGCTGAAGATCGTTTCCTTGTTCCAACTTCTGCACCCAAAACTGAAAAGGTTAAAAGACCTAAAGAAAGAAGATTAATAAATTCCTCTTCAAAACATGATCATCATTCACAGTCCCAAGATTCAACATGTAAACATTTATTCTATACTTATGTAAATTTACCTTCACCTATCCCTTAGTCTGTTGGACCCTTGGTGCACCACAAAAGATTTGTCAACTGTCTTACTCCATTCCTCTCTGTCCTTTGCCTTGGATAGAACCTCCATTCTTTTATGTTGTCTTCCCATCACTTTCTCTATCTGCCTCTTCTTCTTTTTCTTGGTACCATACCCTGAAGGAAGGTCTTAGCAATACCTTGTAATATGGCATTGAGTTTTAGTTTCTGTTTGTTTTTTTTAACAATAGTTAGCAGGTCATCATGGGGTCTAATCACTCTATAACCTTGTCTCTAGTCTCTTTGAATGTGATACCTATTTATTAATGTTACCAATTAATCTCTTTGGCAAGTTTCTCTTAAATTTTAACTCAGTCAACATACCCGCTACATAAATTTGATGGCCAGAGTTCTACATTGGCATTGGGGTATGTGGTTCAGGCTTGCAGAAGTTGTATGTCTTCCAATTTTGTAGAAAAAAAAGCTTGGCTAATCACTTAAGAAATAATGAGTAAAACCTACAGCCACTAATTAAATCCATTTTAAAATTCAACATAAAAAATAAGTTTAAAAGTTATAACCATATTATACCAAACCTTATCATATTAATTCAGTTTCTTTTTGTTTGATATAAATTTAAAAAAAAATGTTTCTTGGCCTAAACTTATTTATTAAAATTGCTAGAACTATGAAATCACCCTGTTTGATTTAAAGTTCAACTAGAGTTTTAGTTTTCTAAAAATTAATTGGTATTTTTGTAAAGCTATATTTGCTTTATACAAATGTATAAAATAAAAAAAGAGAAATAAACAAACTCGAAATTTTTGCAGGTAAATCTAGGCTAGAAGTTGATGAGAACACACATTTCTTACATTCCCTCTCGACAGAATATCCAGAGTTTCAAAGACATCCAACAGCATCCAGGTTAACATATGTTTTGTTTTTAGCAGGCCTACATATATTATAGAGGAATATTTTTTTTATTATCAAATTGTGGAGGTACTATATATTGCTTAATTAGTAAAATCTTATGCTTCAACATATAATTTAGAGTACCGGTACCTTTTTTTCTGACAGCTAAAAATATTTTAACATATTGAACTATTATTTAAATCTGATCCATCCTGCACCTCATTTGTGTACTTGTATATTATAGGTTTTGTAAACAATTCAAGGAAACCAAAGTAGAACTAGCTGAATACCTTCATGATATTTTTAATCAAGTCATCTTTGAAACTAAGGTAACGTCTTGATCTGAAGACCTAGTTTCTGTTTCTTATGCTAGATTTATTTGTAAATCAGGTATTTTTGTACATTTCTATGTTTTCTGCTACTGTTAGTAGTTGTGATAATGTGCTCCCTCTCTTTGTGGACAATGTTTTTTATTCTTTGGATACCCCGAATCTACACAACTCTAATGGGTACCTGAAATTTGGGGAAATAAAAGATGGTTGTTGTGATGGCCACAAAACACCTTTGTTTGCCATCGGCCATAGAAACATGATTTTTACATCATCTGCCCTATAGAGAGCAAGGTCTCAAAAGGGTTATTTATTTTTTTTTACTTATATTCTGTTCAGCTGCCGAAAGATTTAAAGATAGAATGGAATCCAAGATACACTAAAACAGCTGGTACATTCTCCTACAGAGGCAATTCGACTCATTATACAACTAAAATAACCCTCTCTGTCAAAATTTGTGACTCTCCAGGTATGGGTGTTTCATTCTTTAAATGCTTTTAATTTGTTACATAATTAGATTGCATTAGGCAATTACAGAGGCAATTCGACTCATTATACAACTAAAATAACCCTCTCTGTCAAAATTTGTGACTCTCCAGGTATGGGTGTTTCATTCTTTAAATGCTTTTAATTTTTTACATAATTAGATTGCATTAGGCAATTACAGAGGCAATTCGACTCATTATACAACTAAAATAACCCTCTCTGTCAAAATTTGTGACTCTCCAGGTATGGGTGTTTCATTCTTTAAATGCTTTTAATTTGTTACATAATTAGATTGCATTAGGCAATTACAGAGGCAATTCGACTCATTATACAACTAAAATAACCCTCTCTGTCAAAATTTGTGACTCTCCAGGTATGGGTGTTTCATTCTTTAACGCTTTGTAATTTGTTACATAATTAGATTTGCATTAGGTGGTAAAGTAATTACAACTACAATCAACTTTTTAACCACTGATATTGGTCAGTACTGCAGAGATAATTATAGAATTTTGAAAATAACTTTTTTAATTCACTAATTTAAAAAAAAATAATTTTTTTTTTGAATTTGAGCTATTGGTTTAGGGTTGTATGAGATGTTAACCTGCTCCCTTACATATTTCTAACTATCAATTATGTATATGATACTTGTGATATCCATGCCACTTTAAACTATGCCTGAAATGAATTTTTTTTTTATTTCCTGTGTGTTGACATGAAGTTTTGTGGTATTTTGTATTCAGAGCGTGTCAGAGATACACTAGCCCATGAGTTATGTCATGCAGCAGTCAAACTTATTAATGGTGCTAATGAAGGCCATGGAGTGCTCTGGAAGTCATGGTAATTCATTAGCTCTTATTTTATAACAGTAAAAGCTTACATAAAACTTAGTACCACATTTTACATTTACTAATTGTTAATGCTGTCACAAAAACAAGAAGCTCAACTATGTCCCAGCAAACTTCATCAAAGATCTCTTGATTCAGGATTGCTTATCACTGCTGATCTACCAAGCAACGGATCTAGTCAAAGCTGTGATGGGCATACTGTTTCCACATGATGACTGACTCCCACATGCAAAAAAAAACACTCTTTTTGGTACAAGATGGCCAGGCAAAAAAAAAACCCACTCTTTTTGGTACAAGATGGCCAGGCAAAAAAAAACACATTCTTTTTGATACAAGATGGCCAGGCAAAAAAAAAATCCACTCTTTTTGGCACAAGATGGCCAGGCAAAAAAAACCACTCTTTTTGGCACAAGATGGCCAGGCAAAAAAAAACTCTTTTTGGCATAAGATGGCCAGGCAAAAAAAAAACACCACTCTTTTTGGTACAAGATGGCCAGGCAAAAAAAAAACCCACTCTTTTTGGTACAAGATGGCCAGGCAAAAAAAAAAAAAAACACTCTTTTTGGTACAAGATGGCCAGGCAAAAAAACAACAACACTCTTTTTGGTACAAGATGGCCAGGCAAAAAAAAAAAAAATTCAAGTAAACTTAGAGGCTGAAGCTAAAAACATGTGTTTCTGTAACCTAGAGGCACAAAACTGAGACTTGACATGACAGGAAACAACAAGCCTCATATTTTAACACTTTCCTTGCCCGGAATTCACACTAATTTTATGCGCATATTATTGTTTCATATGCAGGTGCACATAACTGCTGTGATTGTCCAGCAATTTCTTTGACCTTTTTAGTAGTAATTGATGAACCAGTATCGAAATAACTTTAAAATTCTCAATTGTTTTTAACTTTACAACTTACATCTGTACCTCTGCTACTCTCACAGGGCTAAACGCTTCAACAGGAAATATCCATTCATGCCTGTTATCGTCCGCTGTCACGATTACACTATTAAAACCAAGTACACCTACCAATGCACCAAGTGCAAATATAGGTATTTTAAATTTCTTGATTTATAGGCCGTGTCCAGATTTAGTTCACAAAATTAATTTTTTTTTTTTTTCAAAAAGTAATTTTTATAATTGAACGATAATTTATTTTTGTTTTTAAGGATATATAGACACTCCAAGTCTTTGGATACTGAGGCAAAGGTGTGTGGCCATTGCAGAGGTAAGTTTGAAGTATTCCTGACTAAAGATTTGGACAGTTCCAGCGGCAGTACGCCTACACCTAGAACCCCAAGGACTCCCAACAAATTTGCCTTGTTCGTTAAAGAATGCTATTCAGCTAAAAAGAAAGAGACTGGAATGAGGCATGGTGACATTATGAGAGTACTGAGCAAAGAATTTGCGGAAAAAAACTCACTCAACGATTGATAGCTAACTGAATTTATATTTCTTATTACTGTTTGTTGCATTTTTAATTAGACATTAGCAATGTGATTATTATTATTTGATTTCAGCATTATTGATTTTTAATTAGTGTTAAACAGTAGGCATTGAATTTTTTTAACCATTTACTATCCAGAGTTAGTTTATTTTTGCTGTTCAAATATTGAATACCGGTATTAATAATTGACTTAAATTGGAAGGGGTGGGGGGTCACAGTCTACTCAATTTTTTGGGGGGAAACAACACTCCTTTACAGTGACCTTGACCCTCCTTTTGCACTTCAAAAGTCAAACTTGAGCGAAAGATTTACTGTTGATTTCATTGTTTATTTTGTGTTGATCTTGTTCATGTACTATGTTTATTATATATTTATATGTAGAATGAAATTATAAGACGCACAGTAAACTGTACAATGGCAATGTCTTTATTCCGAAGATTAAGAATGAGTGCAGTGTTTCATGACAATGCAAACACTGTTGCTACTTCGTATTTGTCCATATAAACTCATGTAACTGTTATTCTACCTACAAATAGGGTGTTATATGTGAAGCTTTTGGGTGGATTTCAAAGATATATAAAATCCTTTATTGCTTGATCATAATAATTGTTAAGAAAGTCACAGATATAGCCCCTTTTTGTATGTACTTAAAAAAAGAAGGCTGTTATTTGTGACAATAATTAAGTACAAATAAAACCTGTTGCACAATATCCATTAAAGTTTGTTGTTGTTTGTTTGCTATAGATTTTGATCTAATGTAAAATTTTACATTGTAACAATCTTTAGTTTTTTTAATTTCTTTAAAAAGGAAAGCACAACAATTATTTGAAGAATAAAAAAAATCAATTCTTTTACTTATTAATGAACAACAAACTACTAGATCTAGAAGTAAAACCAAGTTGCACATAAGTAGAAAGACATATGTGTTAAAAAAAACATTTTATTCACTGACACACAAGTTATACTTCTGAGACAAGCTTAAACTTTCCATGCAATGGTGTAGGAATAATATGGAAGAACTTTTTCTGTAGCACCGCACCTTTCTGAACAGGTAAGTACAAAGGACTGTCAGGGTAAGGATTTAAAGTTTCTGTTGAAATGACAACAATGCCATCAAAAGCTGCTTTTAATGTCCATTTGTCATCCATGACTACATTTTCGCCTGGATAAAAGCGCAGACCAAATTGTGTAGCTAAGATATCACCTTTGTGGACAAATGTTCCATCGTGTGCTTTGATGCCCCTGTGTTTTCTCTTTGTTCTTCCGATTCTATTACGGGGAGTGGCCGAGGCTTTTTTTGAAGCATATCTGACATACTGAAGGTTGCTACTCATTGGCTGACACATAGCAGGTTTGAGCGTGGCTACTGCTGAGCAAACAGACTTCCACAGAGGAATCACAAATCTACTGGCCATTTTTCAAGAGATGGCTCTAAAACAACAACAAAAATAAAATTTGTTATGAATTGATAAACAAGTGTTTTGAAATACTCATTCAATCACAATTTTAGGTTCATGGAAATTCCCCATACTCTGATCTGATGCTGACTAAATAACAATTACAGTAACCATTCATTCACACCAAGGGGCTGAGTGGTTAAGAGCTCGGCTTCTGAACCTGGGGTCGTGGGTTCGACTAGGCTACATGTACTCTCTCTCTTTTAATTCCCATCCATGGACCCTCTTCTTGTTTTCATAATTTGGATGTTCGTTTTGTTACACCATAACACTCTCTCCCTCCCATATAATTCTTTTCATGACTCTCTCCCCCTTCCCTCCACTGCCTGTTTGATAGGTAGTGACACTACACACTTAGAGTGTACCTCTCCTCACCGCCAGCTCACCTGGCTTGATCTCTGGCTTCAAATTAGCAGCCCGCACTTTTTCTTTCATTCATAAATTATATATTCTAGATATCTCGATCTAGGTCATGTTTATTCAATGAAACAATCATAGATTTATTAATCCCAATAATATTTCTTATTATGATTTTTGCTGTGTCCAATGAATGAGAATGAGTTAAATTCATTATTATTCATTGGGACACCTCCTTTTTAAATTTTATTTAACAGCTAACGGTATAAATGTGATTGGAATGTCTTTCTGAAGATGTTTGGAAGCTTATTTTGATATACCCATCAGCCTACGAACAAACAGGCTCATAATATAGCCCTCATCCCTTATATGGGTGTGAATTGCCAGGGGAGGTTTTTAAAACAATAGCTTTACATACATGGTTACCGAGAATCTAAAAAACTGCCATCTGCTTTGGAAAAGCGGAACAAAAATACCGGAACTTATCTAAAATGGACCTCATTCACCAATCGTAAACAAACAACATTTAGCCAAATGATAATATTGATAAAAATGAAAATTACGTATCACGTGACAGCCTTTATGGATTGCATAATTTGTAGAGAAGATATAGAGAACCATGTTGCAAAATATTGTCTGTTTACGATTGGTGAATGAGGTCCATTGGACATGTGCAATCCCAAAATGTCAATTTTTGTTCCAAATATAAAAGCAAATGAAATACAAACAAAAAAAGCGATGCGTTCAATGAAGGAGAATTTTATGGGATGTCCCAAATAATATAAGAGCTTACTCTAGATCTCTAAATGGTCTAAATTATCAGATTTAATGATGATTAATTATTGATTATCATTCAGTGATTATATAAATGTTTTGTAGACTAGTGACTAGATAGAGTAGATTGTCAGAATTGTCTAGATCTAGACTCTAGAGTTATTAGACTAGTCACTAGTTCAGTAGTTGACACTTTTAGTTACTAGTTAGAACGGATAGATAATTATTAGATTACCATCCGTTACTAACTAAATCGTTACTAACTAAGTCAGTGAGTAAGTCAAGTTAACTTAAGTGATGAAGTGGCGTTTAGATCTAAATTTCTAAATCTAGATCTAGTCATTCTAGATGTAGATTCTAGACTCTAGTCTAGATGACTAAGTTGACTAACTACTAGATCTAGTACTAGATCTAGAATCTAGTAAAAGTTACAAAGTATAGTATAGTTATAATAGTATAGTAGTAGTACATAGTTACTAGTATAGTAGTATATTTAGTAACTTAACATAATTACATAATAGAAGAAGTATAGACAGTAATACGACAGTATAGAGCATTACCCAATGCCGCAAAAAAATGTAGATCTATTTAGAGTCTAGATGTCTAGTTTAGATCCTATTGTAAAATAAATCTATAATAGGTCATTGAACTAGAATCTATATCATCAATTTATGAAAGTTATGACATTTTCACTCATTAACTTTCGTATAGCAGCTTTACAGCTGAAGCAGTTCAAAAGATTTTGATTTAGCACTAACCTATATTTTGAAAGTGTTCCCGAATAATAGATCTACAAGTTAGTACAAGTGGTAACAAGTGAACAACACAGATGGCCAGGCTACGACTACGTCTGTGCAAGCGATTGATTGACTTAGACCTCGATCTGGTCTAGATCTATTTAGATCTGTAGACTCTATATATTATTTGATATCGAAAAGGAGGGGCGTTTATAGCTATACTACGTACTTTAGACTTCTACATACATTGTAACATTGATACATTATTACATTTAATTTATAAACATTATAAAGTCTAAAGTAATACATTGCTAAACTAAATCACTAGAGTCTAGATCTAGATAAAACTAGATTAGATCATGATGTAGATCTATCATCTATGAAGTTGAAGTATTTCTTGACCTTGTTACGGCTTGTATAGTTCTAACTTCTAGTCTAAGTCTGGTTTCTAGATCTAGAATTCTGAATAGATACTCTACTCTAAGATACAGTATCATTGTATTATTAAATTATCAATGTGTTTTATAAGTTAACTAAACAAAGTAAGCATACTACAAAGCAGCTATATAGAAACAGAGTGTTAAGTTTTTCAGTGAGTTACTCAAATCCACCACAGTGCTTAACACACTTTATAAAGTCTAAAAGGCCAAGTGAACAACAATGTCTAATATTACAAGTTTTATGAACACGCTATTAGCTGACTACAAGCAACTTCGAGGTACTGTGAATGTGATGACTGTACAAGACCCAACTCAATGGACCTCATTCACCAATCGTAAACAAACAACATTTAGCACATGGTGCTCTATCTCTTCTATATAATTTACGATCTCATGTTTAATTCATGATGGTTGTCACGTGACAGTTTTTTCCGTTGTTTTATCAATAAGATCACGTGACTAAATGTTGTTTGTTTACGATTGGTGAATGAGGTCCATTAGAATCAGATGTAGATTAGATAAAATATAGATTCTATTGTAACAGTGGTGTAGCTAGGGATATGGGGGCCAGGGAGCTTGACCTCTTTAGGAGCCCCTGCATTTTGACTTAAGACATCATAAGATAATGGCGTAATATTTAATGTAAAAACACATTTGGGACACTCATTTTCGAATGTAGACCCCCCCTCCCCCACCATAACTGTGCCACTGTATTATAACCTTAGTAGGTTTTTTACTCAAGTATTCTTATTTCATTTCCATGGAAAAATTCTTTTAAAGTACTCTTTCTTCCTACTTAATGATTAATGAATTGCTATTAAAGCATTAAATGGATTGCCGCCTGAATCAGCCAGGAAAGCCATGATGAAAAGTCATGTATGCTTATCTATTCTAGCAGAGTCCCTTTTAAAGGTGGAACCATTTCCCTGTAGAGCTCTTGAATGACATTCATGGTACAATATAGCCCTTGCACACTGACCTATGTTTTCCACATTAAATTCATTTCCCATTATAGCTCTTACTGTAAAATCATTGGTTAAGTATACTAACAGGAAGCAGAAAATTTAGTGCTTCTCATCTTCATCATTGCCTAAGATCGACAAAAGGTTTTAAAGAAGGCTCCATAAATGAATGAATACTTAATAACAATGCATTGAACTCCAACTATCTGTGTTTAGCATACTCTCTCTATTGATTACTTTCAGGTAAAAGCAAAGACAGTGGTGGTAAAAAGTTTTGGGATTTGGTTGTCATAACAACAGCAGATAGAGCCCAAGAAGAAGCTTTTCAACGTCAGATAGATGAAAAGTTCTCAAGAAATGAGCTTCCTTTAGATCTTCCGATACATGTAGTTTCTGACCCACCAGGAGTTAGAATAGGTGAGATATGATCATGTATAGTATTGAATAACAATACTAATCTATATTGTTCTGCAATATGAATAATTTGATATTATAATGTAGGGATCAATTTCTTTTCATTCTAGAGACAATTTAGTGCAAGTAGTTGTTTGAAAAAAAAAAGACCATCAAGTACTGTGCTTTCTTTCCTGTTTACAATAAAATTGAAATTTTTCTTACAGAAAAAAAAAAAATTCTTTTAAGAAAAATAAATGGAGCATAGTACTTGATTATCAACTCTTATACATTCTGTTCCATTTTAATAAAGATTATTTGGTTACTTAAAAAATATGTCAAGTTTTTGTATTTAAAAAAAAGGATGCTTGTACCTTCTAAAATTGTCCCTGATTTTTTAATATGAGTTTTTATGGATCTTCTCAAAAGGCCTCTTTCATCCCTGTGTTCAGTACAATTCAATTTTCTATATGTTTTTGCAACTGCAACTTGCATTGTTTTTAGTAAAAATACAGAAGTCTTGTTTTGAGCAAGAGTAAACTAAGTATTGTTTCATGACTTTTAGAATCACAATTTTAATTTTTTTATTCCCTTTCTCATGTTTTAATTTCCTTTTCTTTATTGTGAAGTAATAAAAATATATGCTGGTACTACATTATACATATTTATTCAAATAAATGTATTTCAATTAAATTTTGAAAGATGCATCTTAGCATACGGGCTAGGCTTATACAATTACTATTAAATGCATTTGTGCATCCTTATACACTAAGATTATGTTTAAATATATTTTTGCAATTCTTCTATTTTAGGAAATGGTGGTTCAACCCTTACAGCCTTAGAGTTCTTGGAAAATAAGTATGGTGCAAAAGTTTTTCAAATGAAGATATTGCTGATACATGCAGGAGGCTGGAGTCAAAGAATGCCAAGTGCTTCCGTGCTGGGCAAAATATTTTCTCTTCTCCCTCATGGTACGCCACCATATCAGATGTTAGATTTAAAGCTGGCTCTTTACTGGCCATTTGTTGAGAGAATTGGACCTGGAGTTTTCCTAGTATGTGCTGACGATTTCATTGTTTACGGCTATGGAGATGGGGAGGAGTGGACAATCCCTGAAAATGGCTTCACTGCTCTGGCACATCCTTCCCCAATAGAAATCGGAAGGACACATGGAGTATTTGTGGTTGATGGCGATGTTGATGCCAATATACCTGTTCAAATAAGAGAATGCCAGCAGGCTTTACAAAAGCCCAATGATGAAACAATGATTGCTAAAGGAGCACTAATAAATGGATATGCCCACATTGATGGACAAGCAGTATATACAGACAGCTCTTTTTATTTTGGTGTGGATGTGATGAAAAAATTGTTGGATTTTAAGAGAAGCGTGGGAGATCTTCATTGTGAGATTGATGCTTATGGAGACTTCTTGCAAGCTGTCGGCTCTCGAGCTAGCAATGATTACATTCACCAGACCACCAATGTTAGTCAGCTGACGTCAAATTTAAGTGAAATGAGAAGTCGAGTGTTTAGATGTTTGAATGGCTCAGATTTCCATGTGCTTGTTCTCAATGCTTCTGCTTTCATTCATATAGGCACAGCAAAGGAACTTTTACATCACTTCTGTGAGGATAATATTTTTAAAGAAAGAATGGGGTTTGAGAATAATATTTTCAATGGCTTGACTCGTTTTATTAGTGATTCAGATACAATTGAATGTTATTGTATGTCTCCAGATCTGCTTATCCCTTCTAATGCATGTCTTATGCATTCTCTGATTCATGCCGACTCAGAAATTGGTGAACAATGTGTAATAGAATATTGCGATTTCGAATATCCTGTTCACGTCATGCCAGGATGCATTGCCAGTAATTGCCAACTTGTCATGAGAGAAGCATCACTGGACAATTATAACATACCAATAGACTGCTTCCTGCACACTATCCCAGTTCAAGTGAACAATGAAACAAAATATGTAAGCATATTTTTCAAAACCAACGATGATCTGAAGAAATCAATCTCTGTTAACGACCTTGAAAATTTGAGTTTTATGGGTTCCAACATACGTCATTTTCTGCATACACATAACCTACAAAAAGAAAATATTTTGCCTCATGTTCAGGGTGATTTCAATTCCTTTGAGAAATTCAATCTTTGGAATTTAAAGCTTTACCCAGCTAAACTGACCATGACCTCATCTTTTGAAGCTGCCGTATCATCTCTCTCCTTACTGACCTCCCCTGAGCCACAAGATTCAGTGCATGTTAACAGCACATCAGAAACCTATTTGAGCTTAGCTGATATACTCAGCTCAAAAGATGTGGAACAAATGCTTGGTTTTAGAAAAACTTTGCATGACAAACTGTCAAGAGTTAATTCAAATGGCCCATAATCTTAATCCATATACAAAAATGATTCTTTAATAATAAACTGAAAAAAATTCCAAAATTAGAAATATACTTCTGAGTTACCGGTATTGATAAAAATTAACTTCATAATATTTCAGGTTTCAATGTAAAAAAACAACTTAATTGTACCAGTATATTTGTATGTTTTAAGAATTGAACAAAAATATTAACAGCACTTCTATTAATGGGTTAAAGTTTACACCTATACTACTCAGTTACTCTTGGTTCAGCCTTATAATCTCCTTTGATCTTTTAATTTGATGACTATATGCTATTGTTAATATTGTTAATATTATTCAATACAAACCTCACAAACCATATTGGACACTTTGTTGATAAAAAGACTTCTTACCAACTTCCATTACCTCCTGTACCTCATGTCTCACATATAAATAGTGAGGGGCAAAAGTTAACAAAAAAGTTAGAAACTTTTAGTTTAAGTAAAAAAAATTGTTAAGGCCATTGTTTAACTAGAAAAAAAAAATTTAGTTAAAATCATAGTTTAATTAATTTTTTAAAGTTACTAACTAAAAAGTTTAATTAAAATTTGTACAACTTTTCAACATGTGGTCAGGGTTCAAACGCACATCCCTGTTTTCTGGTCATGTGATATCTATAACTTTGATTATCAAAAAAATGATGCAGTTAACAACTATTTAGTCAGTCTGCATTTGAAGAGGGTAAAGTAAACATTTTTTGCCAAAAGCTTCTATGCAGTAGGCTATTATGAATGGGATTGTTCTGAATTTTTTTATGAGCCACCTGGTGGTGTTTAATTTATGTTTCTAGTGGGAATCTGATTAGTGAGTTAGGTCAATATTTAGTGGTTTTGATCAATTCATTGCAGCAAACAATAATTTTTTAACTGCAGGAACATCAACTACACCCTTTTTATAGCCTTAAGACTTATTATTGAGATCTAAGAATCGACAGTTAGGCCTATATAGATCTTAAAGCATTAGGATAACCAACTCCACACCCTCTCTTGACCATAAGGTAAATAGACTGTGTCCAACTGATTTTAACAACCTGGTCATCTAGACATACACATGACCACATGTAGGCCTAGTGTACTGTACGTTTGTAGCCGATGATACTACAAGACTACCCTGCATCTTTTTCATGACGCGTTCTGCAATAGTGTTTGCTTAATGTGGAGTGGTCAGATGAGGCATGGCTTGTCAAGCATGTTCTTTACACTAAAATAGTTACACACCCTCCCAGCCCAGAAAGTAAATAGACAGTCTGTCCAACTGATTTTAACAACCTGGCCAGATAGACGTACACGTGTAGGCCTATATAGTGTACTGAGTGTGCAGTCCATAATGACAAGAACACCTTTTTTTTCTCTCTTTTGCACATTTAACGTTTATGCAATAGTGTTAGTTGTATTTTTAGTGGTCAGACAAAAAAAAAAAGCACATCGGCATGGTTAGTCCAGCATGTATTTTACACTATAAAATAGTAAAAGGTAAAATGTTTCTTAAATCTCCAACAATTTTGTTTTTATTTTATTGGTTACTAGATCTAATTTTTAAACTCTAATTGTATGTTATTTAATGAGATTTTAAACTTTACTGGTATAAGTAATTAAAATTTTCCGTTATATAATAAGTTAAATTCTTTTCTAAAGGTTTTAATTGAAGAAAATATTTTTTAAATTTTATTGTGCATTAACGTTTATGTAAGAAACATATTCCTTATTATTGATTTTATTATGGATAAATATTTCTAGTTCAACCCCCGCCCCCCCCCCCCAAAAAAAAAATAAGTTATGAAAAGTTTGTTATAGTTTTATTAATTTCCTTTAGTTTAACTAGATTTTGAAATTCATGATAAACTTTTAGTTTAACTACTTTATTTTAGTTGAAAACTAGTTTTAGTTTAACTTTTAAAAGTTAGTTTAGTTGTGTGGTATTAGATTTGTTGTATTTTAGTTATATTAGAAAATTTACTTATGGTTTAATTTGGGAAGTATAGGTTTGAACATGTAAATTATATTTACATTTTTGAGTGTGATAATTTACTTTTGGTTTATTTACATTTACTGTCTGGGTTGCTTGATGCACAGAATACTAGTTTTCAATATATCTTCTGCTAGAATGTTATCTTGAGTAATTTTTTTGTAAAAAGAGCTCTGTTTATTATCAACTAACATTCCTGTGTTTGACAAGTTTTTACAATAATAATATTTACAACAGAATGTATGAATTTGTAATATTAAACTATGAAATGTCCCTGTTTCGATTTACTTGCTTGTGTGATAAAAATGCCCTTTTAAGAGAACATATAACTATTATATACATGACATATTTTTTACATTTGTCAACATGGGATATTTTACATTGTGTATACAGCTCTTTCAATTCTTATTAACTAATTAAGGGATTTCATGAGAATTAAAAATTAAACAGATCGAAAACCATATTTTATTGTTATTTTGTTTATGTAACTTTTAACTGATAAGTTGACGTTGAAAATATACATGGTTCAGTTGCACAACTTTGTCTCTTTTTTCACTTAAATCTTCTGTATAACTTACTCTCCACTTCAGCGTCTAGAATGTTTAAGGAAGTGTTTTTCTAGCCATCTGTTTGCTGCTGAGATGAAATCTTTTTGCAGTCTGTGCCTTGGAAAAAAAAGGATGCTGATCTCTTCAACAGCTCTTCATTACTGTACAAGGAGTCAGCCATGTTTGGTGGTTGAGGTGGGAGAAGATGGAGGTTAAGAAAAATTCAAGTGGAAACAATATTTGCAGTGGGGAAAGTTTGTGAAGTTTAATCTACTGAAGCCATTTCATCGATCTAGAATATAGCAGACTGTTCTGGGTATGGAAAGAACTCAAAGAAGTGGAAAGACTATTTATTGAAATCATTTTTCTTTTTCTCAAGAGAAATGTCCCACCATAATCGAAAGCTTCTTTGTAAACCCATATGCTAAATTGAAGCAATAGTGTCACACACTAGTTTTAAAACCACTGTGACACAAAGTGAACTAGTAGTGATTTAGTAATCATGTAACTGCTTCGTGCTAATGCTCGAGGGGATGTTGGGTCTGTAACTGACCACGGGGTGATTTCAGTTAGTTGATTTTGGATTCCTGAGAGTAAGGAGCTATAGGGGCCTACAAGGGTCACGAAGGTCACGCTACAAGAGAGTGTGTTATGTTATGATATGACTAGCCATTTTTTTTTTCGCACCATCAAATCAATTAACTTCTAAGTAGCATCTAAACAAGTATTGCTTCCACTGAAGTACATTTGTAAGGATAAGACAATCCAGCTGGATTCTGAGTAGCAACCAATTTTTTTAGCACCTTCATCTCAATTAGCTTCTTCTAAGAAACAAGTGGTACTTCCAGTGAAGTACAGTTGTAATGATAAGCTAGTATTGTAATAAATAAGACTAGGCTAATTAGGAATTGATGGCCGACCATGTACGCTTTATTTTAGGCTTGTAATTCTTTGCAAATAAAAGGTGTGAAATATTCTATAGCACGTTAGTCGTGACGATTTGTTTGCATTTGCACATAAGTATAGTTAATAGTTATTAATATATTTAGTTAAGGCCTAGAATAGGATAAATGTTTTTTGGTTTTCGCTTTTTTTTTTGCCTTGGAGGAGAAATCCTTGCCAGCTGTTTTGAGATGTGATAAATTTGAAAGCTTCTTTGAGAAGAGTGCAGTATCTTGGTAAATGTGGGCCTTATTTACGTTTTGCGAAGTTGCGGTTGGTGTAAGCACATGATAAAATAGCGCTAAATACGTATATATCTACATGTTTAATTTATTTCATGAAACAAATATTTACTGTGCACATTAATATTCTATAGCGATGGGGGTGGGGAGGCACCAGTTCTTTTCTTTAATAATTTCTGTAACAAGAAAGTTGAAGCAATGACTTTAAACTATAGGTGGCAACTTGCACCACCCTGCAAAAATCCCGCAGGTGCCCCTGATGACGCGGATTGTTAAGAAGTGATGTAGCCTATTAGCGACAAATGTAAACTTTTACGAAAATCGTGTCATTAATTATCTTAGATAGAGAAGCGGACTGTTAGACAGATTAACGCTTATAGAAAGCCTGTAATTACAAAAATCATTGTGTGTACTGTGTACATTGTGGTGTATTGAAAGCAAAAAATCTAAGCCTGTTCCCATTTATTATATCGACCCGTGTCACACTTTCTTTCATCAAATATCTGGTCACCTTAGTCTAATAAAACCGAGTATGACATGGGGCACTCTGGTCTACAATGGAAAAGTACAGTATTGTTACGAATCTCACTATCCAGGCTCTCTGCAAACTGCACCTTACACCACCAACTTAAAGAACTTGACAACTCAGGGCTCCAAAGTAACGTAACACTTTAATAGTTGAAGAAATAACAGCCAATACTGTACAATTGGCAGCACGTAACACAAGACTGTACAAATATCTCTCCGATAACATCGTACCGCGTATCAACTCTTGCACTGGCCTCTCCGTCTCGTTCCGGGCTTGCACTGGGTTCAACAGTTCAGGACTGACTTCACACACTAGGCTCGTTGTGTCGGACTCGATCACAGATCAAGATCAAGATGCCGTTCGTCTCAACTGTACTTGATAGTACTCCGCACTGAACCGTCGTAATGCTCCGTACAGAACCACACCGCTGAACTGTGCTGTAGCCGACCGGACTGTAGTGAACCGGGCTCTGAACCCCTGCCGTGAACCCGCTTTCTGAACCGTCTCTCGTGAACCTTGCTGTATTGAGCCCCTTTTCTCGACCGTCTTGACTGCGACACCTCCACTCTTATATAGGGTCCCTACTGGTCTTCTCGAACCGAACAGAACGCCGCTCGACGTTTCTAGGTGGTCAGATGACTACAACTCTCGTAACGCTCCTGAGCTCTGTTCACGACGGCGATCCTTCCCGAACTGTCCTGTTGACACTCGACTCGGCTGACAGTCATAACTCGTCACGGTTGACCGCTCGTCTAACGCTGGCCTGGGGCGATTTGCGTCGGCTGACTACACACACACCACTACCCCCATCTGTGCCACCACCAGGTTTATAACAATATAAACAAAAAAAAAGTTATCTAGAACCTCTAAAGGATTTTCGCATCAAACGAGGAACCGATGTTGCTTCGGATAATTTTCTTCTGGTCACGTCCGAGTGACAGATTGCAGAAATAAGAAGAGTTCAAGGTTACCCTATCAAAGAAATTCTAGTTCTTAGAAAAGGTTCTGGAGTAGAGCAAACATGGAAGAAAGTGAAAGAAACGGTATAATCTCAACGTGCCAAGAAGTACTGGCTCCCAAGTCGTACACCCTCAAGGAGTGGATTTCAGCAAAATCACTTAAGAATATCGATGAAAGAAGAGAGAAGAAAGCAGGTGTGAACAACAAGGGCAGTAAAAGCACAAAAATTATATAATAGGCTACAGAAATTATAGAACCTCGGATCAAGCGTAGTGTCAGAACAGCCGGCGAAGCAATGGCAACAGAAACAGCACCAAAAACTGTATTCTATAATAAAAAAGATACCAGAAAAATTGCCAAACCAGTAAGACCAGTAAAAGGCAAGATTGGCAAGAATGGAGAAGTGATGACAGTTAAGAAAGACAGAAGAAGAGGTCGTGGATCAAACATTTCCATGAGCTTCGGAACAGCATAAACAGTTGAAGAACTGCAAATCTTCAGGACCTTACAGCATCTCTGTTGAAGTGCTTAAAGCATAGGGGCCTACAATTGGACGATATAGAGATTATAGACTATATGAAGTTATTTATTAATTTGATTCTTTAAGTTTACATAATTCAATATAGGCCTATTAGAACTATAGGCCTATTGTAACATAATAGTATTATATGTACATTTGCACACTAGCGCGTCAGTGCAACACCGCTTGTGTTTACTTAATAAATGGAGTTCCTAATATGTCTTCCCTCTTAAACACTAGTTTGTTATTTGTGTAACACGAATATTCTACATGGTGTCAGAATAAAACTTAAAAAGCTGTCCAGACAAAGGTTTTTATTAATCTAATAATGGCTTCTTTTTATTTTGAGCAACCAATCTTGAATTGGAATGCTAAAGATCTGTATCAAGAGTTTTTAAGGTTTCAACAGCAGGTGAGCTTTTGTTTCAAAGGACCGTTAGCTGGTGCCGATAGTAAACAAAAAGCCGGATGGCTGGGAATGTGGATAGGCCAGCAAGGCCGTGAGGTTTACAAAACTCTAAATATTACTGATAGTGAAGAGGGAGATCCGCAATTGCTATTAAAGAAAATAGAAGACTACATAAGGCCAAGACAAAATAAAAGAGTGTCTAGATTTAGAGCACATCAGAGAAAGCAGGTAGAAGGAGAAAGTTTTGATAAATTTGTTAAAGACCTAAAGCTTCTCATTATGGACTGTGAGTATGACAACCCAGACGATATGCTTATTGATTTGATTATTAGTGGAGTCATACACGAAAAGGTACAATTAAGACTACTTGATCAGGGACAGAAGTTGACCCTTAGCAAGGCTATTGAAATTGGACAACAATATGAGATGTCGCAAAGCCAAGTGAAAATGTTTAGGGGCCAAGAAGTTCTAGCAATCAAGAGACAGTCACACAATGTACTAAAGCAGAAGTCTAAAGACAACTCAGATAAATTATGTAGTAAATGCGGCAAGAACCACGAAAAGGGAAAATGTCCAGCAATAGGAACCACATGCAATTTCTGCAAAAAGAAAAACCACTGGTTTCAAATGTGCAGAAAAAGACGCAACGTCAATCTAGTAGAAGATGACAGTCACAGTGATGAAAATATTATATCTGTTAGCACTGCAAGTAGCCAGTATAAAAAGGGTAATATTGAGAACATCAATGTCGTCGAAGACAAGTGGACTGTAAAACTAGTCGTGCATGGCAAGACATTAATTTTTCGTATCGACACTGGTGCAAGATGTAACATTCTTGTCAAGTCAGAGTTTGAAAAGCTCAAAGACAAAGTAAAACTTGCTTATTCAGCAAAGTCGCTCAAGTCTTACTCTAATCATGTTATTAAGACTTTAGGAGCAGTAGTGCTACCTTTGAAAAATAATATCCAAGAGGTGAAAGCAAGGTTTGAGGTAGTAGACATTAGTCAAGAGAACATTTTGAGTGGTGACACAGCAGAATGTTTAGGACTACTACAACGGATAGACAGCATAGAATCCAAGGCAGAAGACGAGTTACAAAGAGAATTTCCTGAAATGCTGAAAACAACTGGAACACTGCCAGGAGAATACAAGATTCAGTTACAGGAAAATGCTAAAGGAGTTATTCATCCACCACGTCGCTTAGCAGCATCTCTACGCAATAAAGTTGAAGAAAAACTTAAAGAAATGCAAGCTGATGGATTTATTACTGCCGTACATGAACCTACTGAATGGGTTAGCTCCATGGTTGTTTCGTTCAGGAATGACAAAGTTAGAATATGTATTGATCCAAAAGATCTCAATAAAGCAATCAGAAGGGAACATCACCCGATGAAAACTATTGAAGATGTGATCACTAATATTCCAGATTCGAAGATATTCTCAGTTCTCGATGCCAAGTCAGGGTTTATGCAAATAAAGCTTGAAAGAGAATCTTCATTTCTCACAACTTTCAACACACCTCTGGGAAGATATAGATGGTTACGATTACCTTTTGGTATCAAATCAGCGCCAGAAATTTACCAAAGAATTATGGATGAAATGCTTCAAGGAATTGAAGGAGCATATGTCATCATAGACGACATTCTAGTAGCTGGTAGAGATGTTGAGCATCATGATCACATTTTGAAACAAGTCATGCAAAGAGCAACGAAGTACAATCTAAAGCTGAACTATGACAAGTGCAAGATAAGGCAAAACAGAGTACCTTATATGGGCCATATCTTGTCAGAGAAAGGTTTAGAACCAGATCCAGCAAAGATAAAGGCAATTATTGACATGCCAGCTCCTCAAGACAAAGATGGAATCAGAAGATTTCTAGGTTTAATTCAGTACCTAGCAAAATTTATTCCTTATCTAAGTCAAGCAGATGCTCCAATACGAAAGCTTCTAAAAGATGATATAGAATTTCAATGGAATCATGAACAAAACAAGAGTTTCAAAGAATTGAAACATCTTTGTACAAACCCTCCAGTTTTAGCATATTATGATGTCAACAAGAACGTAGAGATAGAATGTGATGCAAGTAAAGATGGACTGGGAGCAGTATTACTCCAGGAAGGTCGTATAATTGCATACGCATCAAGAGCTCTCACAGATATAGAAACAAGATATGCTCAAATTGAGAAGGAAATGCTCTCAATTGTGTATAGTACAAGCAAATTTCACTGCTACATATTTGGTAAAGAAGTAACAGTTTATAATGATCACAAACCTCTGGAGCAAATCTTCAAGAAACCTCTATTGTCAGCACCAATGAGAATACAGAAGATGCTAATAAGACTGCAGTGGTATGATCTGAAAGTCTGTTACAGAAAAGGCAAGGAAATGTTTATCTCCGATACACTTTCTCGTGCACATCTACCAAATACTGATACACAGACATGTGAATTTACAGATGATTCAGTGCATATGATCTCTGTAAGTGATTCGAAATACAATGAAATTAAAGACTGTACAAGCAAGGAACTTTCAATGCTTCTGGAAGTAATTATGACTGGTTGGCCAGACACAAGAAGCGAGACTCCAATTGAAGTCAGGCCGTATTGGGATTCAAGAGACCAGTTATCAACTTCGGATGGTATTATATACAAAGGTCTGAGAATAGTCATGCCACCAAGCTTACGTAAATACATGCTAAATCTGATTCACAAGTCTCACTTAGGAATAGTCAAGTGTAAGCAGAGAGCCAGAGAAGTCATGTATTGGCCAGGCATGAATGCAGACATTGAAGTGACAGTTAGGGATTGTAGCAGGTGTGCTGAACAACAGAATCAAAATGTGTCAGAACCGCTAATACCTACCAAGACACCAGATCTCAAGGTGGTGAAGAAACACTTTGACTCCGAGAAACAGTCTGAGAAACATTGTTATGATAAGAGGAAAGGAGTTAAGAGTCATAATCCACTACAAAACGGAACGGCAGTCAGAATGCAACTTAATTCTGAGTGGAAACCAGGAACAGTAGTTTCGAAGCATTCTAAGCCTAGATCGTATAATGTCAAAAGTGGAAATAAGGTCTACAGAAGAAACAGAATACACATCAGAAAGTCTTCTGAGAAAGCAAACAGATTTGACAATATTTATGACTTTCCAGATGACATCTCAGAACAACCAGAACCACTAAATCTAGAGAGTCCAAGATTACAAACTACACTAGATTTTGAGCCGCCACTACACACTGCTTCTTCTAACACCTCTAGACCAAATGAACCTTATGTAACACGCTCAGGCAGAGTAGTTAACAAACCCAAGAGACTTGATTTGTGATGAACTGATTAGACTTTTTAGTTGACTAGTTTGTTAGTTATTCTGATAAATAGATTTTCTAAATTAAAGAAGAGAGATGTAACATAATAGTATTATATGTACATTTGCACACTAGCGCGTCAGTGCAACACCGCTTGTGTTTACTTAATAAATGGAGTTCCTAATATGTCTTCCCTCTTAAACACTAGTTTGTTATTTGTGTAACACGAATATTCTACACCTATCTAGAAGGGGTCGTCGAAAGAAAAGCTGTCTGGACAACGTAAAAGAATGGGCTGGCCTTTCTCTTGATATCATGCTAAGAACTGGAGCGTTTTGATTAAGCGAACAGTTAAAGCACCCCTAAGACGATCGACGAGTCAATTCAAGGAACGGACGATACCTAGATGTAGACTTGTTTGGGCTACTTTTTTTTTCGGTAATTAGTTAACTCTTTTTAAAAATTCGGAAGTCTTTAAGTGCCGCTGTGTTTACAAACAATGGACCAGGAGTGCTAGCCTAGACTAATCTAGAATTCTAGATAGGATTCCAGGAGTTCTAGTCTAGATCTATCTAGCTCTATAAAATGCGCGCAGTTAGGAATAGTATCTTGCATTATATTTTCGTCATAATTATCTTATTTGATATAAATCTAGTTTTAACAGAAGAAACTAAAAATATAAAAAATGTAGCTGCTCAGCAGCGGAGGTAAGCCAAAAATTTGACTAATTTGAGAAATGAAGAATCATTTCATTGACATTAGAATAGATCTATTAATATTATCATATAATAATAATAACACAAAATATAATATTAAGCCTACTTGTATCAATTAGTTTGGAGATCACCATAGGGATGGGAGTGGGGCACTAGTTCTTTTCTGACTTTTCATTAATATTTTCAGTAACAAGAAAGTTAGAACTTAAGACTTAGATTGTTAGATCTAGAAAAATCTAGTCAATCTAGATCTAGATGATAGATCTGATGGCTACATCATACTAGATGAGATTTGTGTCTATATCTATAATGAAAGTAACAGTAACATCATTATGATTATGTTTCTATGCTTCATACCTCTCCACCAAACTCGGTTCTGAGCAGCTTTCTTCATATTCTACCATATTATTCCAGAATCTTTAGCTTGACTGATGACTGACCCCTTCCAGGTTTGCTTGGGCCTGCCCACTTTCCTTGCAGATTCCAATCAAGTGCCTACCTTGCAACATTGGTAGTTAGTTTTTGCAGGATGTATTCTTTCACTTTTTAAAATCTCGGGCTATGGGTATTTGCTTGGTTCTCTCCACAAGCTGACAGTAGATATCCTAGAGATGTCTTATTTGGGCCAAATTTTTTGAAGAGTGGTAAAGGCAAACCTAACTTTATAAAAAAAAGTATTAATATGATTTTGTATATTTACCGTCTTTGCTAACCCTACTTTCCAGATTTGTGAGATGGTTAGTATAAAGGGTGTTCTCCCCTGTAGCATGATTGGGTTCTCTTGTCTGTCATTCATCCTCCTAAGTCTGGTCTTTCTTGTGAATTGAAGATTATTACAATACCTCCAGGAAATGAAAGTGGGCAGGGTTTGAACCTGGGCACTAGGACCTTATGACCAGGTAGCCATTCAAGAGCCAGAGGCAAGACAGTCCAGGCGTCAAAAACTTCACAATCTGATTTGGCCTTAAATTTATTAGATCTATTATATATCAGTTATTGGCCTATGAAATAATGAATTACTACTTACAGACAGAATAGTTTCTATTACAGATTAATGAATAATGAATGTTAGATCTATTCAGAAGTTAAAAATTTTCAATTTCTCAAGTGTCATCTGCACAATATCGTGCTATCAAGAAAGGTGCAGGTCAAATATGAAAAAACAGTTTAAAACATTTTTACAAAGCTTATATCAACTCATTCTGTCTGGTTAAAAGTTTGTGCGTACGTTATTTCTCTTGACACCGATCTCAAATCAAGCTGAAATTTTGCACATTTATTTCTTTTACCTGAAAACACTAGAATCAATTTTAAAAAAAATCTAATTAGTTAATTAACTATTGGAAATTAAGTATTTTGTTTGGTATATTGAAATTGTACATGACTGAATTGGTGGAATAAGCTGAATTAGTCCCCTTTATAGGTTGTAGTCTAAGTCTTAATGAACACAAGCAAATACTTTAAAGTGAGTTTGAAACAAACAATACATATCTATACAATCTTCTATAGACATAAGCACCTCACTAGCAGAGTAATTAGTATGTTGGCTTGAGAAGGCATGAACCTTGAGTTCAAAATTCAGGTCTTTCCCCCTTTTTCATTTTAGTTAAAATGCTTTTAAAAACCAATTAGGGTAAAATTCACCCAGATATCCCTTTCTTTGTCCCCCCCCCCCCCTTATTTTCCCAACTGGTCCAGGTGTGTACAATCATAGCATATTGAGAAAGCTAAAAGCCTGAAATAGCGCTAAACAAAAACAATTGTTACAAATATTTCTAATCGCGCAGATTTATTGTTCTTTGTCTAGATCTATTAGGAATTTAATTTCATGACTGATCCAAACTAATTGATACAATTACACTTCATCAAAGGATTTTTTATGATTTTCTTTTTGTAGGATATAATTTAGAAATGTAAATTTTTTCTGATAAGGTTTAATAAAAAAAATTGTAGAAAAATAAATGAATATTTAATTATTTATATTAAGTTAATGTCTTTACCTCTCTTTATAAATGATTTCAGGTGCTCTTATAAAGTCAGGAAATTGTGGCAGACAGACATCAGCTCATTTCCATTTGCTGCTTCACCTCTTGTGACTGACATTGATGGAGATGGAGGATTGGATATCGTAGCCGCACCATTTGGAGAAACATTGGCCGTCATAGAAGGAGAGACTGGGAAATATCTTCACGACACAAGCTGGCCCCAACACAATCTAGATAAGTCTGTACATTCTTCTGCTTTGCAGGTACACACCCAATGTTAAGTTAACTTACACGCACATGCACAAGGGAAATGTGAAAGTTGTTATATCTTAAGATTAGTCTTGTTGTATTTGTAGTTCAAATAGAATTTGGCATTGAGTGGGACATATGACTTCATCTATCAATCAATATATGATAGCATGTTAGTCCTTCCTATTTATTGGATAGTGATTTATTATTATTGTTATTGTTTAAAATATAAGGCGTTGTCTTTGAGTCCAAAGATGGCTTTCTGGTCATGCGGCATGCGCGTTTGACTGTCGTTCGATCATCTCAATGGTTCCAGGTTAGTACTAATAATACTATGCCAGCTATTTTTTTTTAATCTCTCTTCAAACTTTCTCACATTTATTTGTTGCAGTTTGATATTGATGGTGATGGAATTCTTGATTTGTTGTTTGTCACCTCACAAGGGGAAGGTTTGTTTTACACTTCTCTCGGGCATGCCCTACCCAAGTACACTTTTCAGGTAAAAAGAAATCTTTTTCTCTTAACATTTGAAATACTTTACATTTATATACATTTTAGTCTTCTGGTACTTCCTGCAAACATTTTATTTTATTTTAGCTTTTAAATATTTAATTTAACCATTACTTCAGTCTGTATTGTTACTTCAGTCTGTATTGTTACTTCAGTCTGTGTTGTTACTTCAGTCTGTATTGTTACTTCAGTCTGTATTGTTACTCTTTTGATATTATTACATGCATCACATGTTTGCGACATTCATGTTACATTTAGTATCAAATGAATCAGCACATTTATTTTATTTTTATTGCCAGCTACCAGCACCTTATGTACATTCTTCATGGTTCAGAGATAGTCACTTTGTTCATTATCAAAACTTACACAACTATGTTTCCTTCACAGAGGTAAGCAATTTTAGACTTAAGTAATTGTTTTATAAAAATAAAGAAGAGACATTGATCTCTAGTTATGACGTAGGCTGTGATTAGATCATAATATCTGGATATACCAGGTACTTTACTTAGTAAGAATTTTAGGGGGGTGGAACTAAGTTCTAGTCAGAGTGCTTTAGTGGGTTCTCAATCGTCTGACCAAAAATACAACATGAAATGTTCAAACATTAGTTGTGTTCACTTCTCCTCTATCCCCACCACCGAGTTATATTTAAAAATATCTGATTTTAAAAAAAATGTGTTTATATTTGAGATAGATTTTATAATCTACAAAAGCTGAGAATGAGCCTCTATTTTTTCAATCTCTTTATCTGCATGTAAAACTTCTTGCATTTGTTCATGCTGTATATACAGGCAGCCACTAAGCATTGGATGTGATTATGTTTTAAATGTTTTAAATGTACATTTCAAAAGAAGATTGCTATGAATGATAGCTTGTAGTTCATAGTTCATATCCACATGACTTTTTGTTCTCCCAAAGTAATGCTTAATTCTTTACATTAACTATTACCACAATGATAGGTCACTCAATCAATGAAAGTGCTATTGTAACCGTATTTCAGCCTTATGTTTGCTGCTAGAAAAATATCAAAATGCCTTGACTTGCATTGCTTGCCATAAGTAGACCCTCTGGGGCTGCTAATGTGTATGTGTGAAAATACCTGAGGCTAAAGTTTCCCACAGTGGAGACTGGTTCCTCTACTATCTCATTGGGGGACTAGCTAATTCGATTCTTGCTCATGGACACAACTAGGCTGCCCCACACAGCCTGCAAGGCCATGCCAGTCAGGTTCCAGGAGAACCCGACCAACCCTCAAGCTGGTATCCAGCGCAGTCTGCTTTTCAGAAAACCTGGGATCTCCTACTCAACATTTTACAGTGACACCACAGGGGATGGCTGGGCATAGCCCATTTGAGCGCTGCTGGCTCTTCCATCCATAGTACCTTTATCCACCTTAATAAAGAGCAGAAATGTTTACATGGCAACCACATTGAGGTGGTACTGGAATGCCACATATGTGATAGGCCAGAAAGTGCTATTGTAATCTTATTTTACCTTTGACTCTCTGAAAAATATTAACAACTGCCTTTTAACTTGCCAACTAGCAGAGAGGGGCCGACTATGGATAAGTGTAAAAACACAAATTCCTGTTTTTGATCTTTCTGTTTATATTTCTAAGGTCAGATAAATGCACTCATTAATTTCTTTTTACTCTTGCCCATGCATAGAAACCTGGCTACATTCCTGTGGACCCCCATGTCTTAAGTACGCCAGTACTGTACAACATGAGCCACTTGATATTTCCTGTATCCTGTTTTTATAGCGATGATGACTATAAGTAAGTATATCGCCATGTTTTTAATCTTTAGTTCTATTTTCACTTTTATTTACAAAGTGGTTTAGTGATTGAGTTTTATGATTGGGGTCAAAGACAAGCCTTATATATTGTGTGGACTTTTGTTCATGGAAGAAGGATATTAATTTTATTGCTTAGGTGTTATTGTTTTAAAAGTTAATTTAATCAACTGAATTGTCTTAATGAATAAGTTGAAGGAATTAGCGTGAATGTCAAACTAATAACATACTATTATTATTTGGACTATTACCTATTTGGTTGTTTCTTTTTTTAGCACTACCGATGGTCGTGGACCTTGGGGGGAGAGAAAATTCAAAAATAAATTTTATTTGGCAGCTGTTGCTGTTTTAGACCTCAACGCTTTCATGATGTTTGTAGGTCATGGCAGAAACAAAGATGGCCAACAGGAAGTCTCTTTCATAAAGATGTTCTTCCTTGAACTCTCGGAAGTAAGGGACTTTTAAAAAAAAAATATTTTTATAAGCGTATCTTCAGAAAATTTAGATTAGTTATTTTTTATTTGATTTTTTAAAATAATTTAATCACAAGATTTCATCTCTACGTTATTTTTTTTTTTAGAAAATCTAAATTTGATCTTTTAGAGAATGAATATTTAATTTATAATCATTTTAAAAAATGTATATTATTTAGAAATTGTTAATTTCATCTTTTACAATTAAGTTAATCTATGGACAATGTAGATTTAATTTTTTAAAGATTTTTTTTTTTGTTTAAGAATTTATTAACCAATAGTAAATTTTGATTTGATCACTTTCAACAATGCTTCTTCTATATTAAATAAATACATATTTAAAAATGTCTATACTTTAAAAAAGAAAATTTAATAGAATGTACACAAAAATTTTTCACATAATTGAATCTTTAACTTTTAACTTAAATAGAAACGTTTTCTAATTTTATTTTTTTTTGTTATTTGATATTCAATAGTATATTTGTATCTTTTAGAGTCCAGTTTTTAATCTGTTCACTCCAACTGTCATTGATATTGATGGGAACTTTGGCCCACCTGAAATTATAACTGGCCTTTCTTCTGGGCAGCTTTATGTCCTTTCGTTGGAAGGTTCCCATAGAGCTGGGTTTCCAATGACATTTGCGAACATTTCTGGCAGAGTAAGTTGTTTTTTTATCATTCCTAGTTTTATCACTTCACAGATTTTCCTTATAGATCAACATTGACATGGACTAAAGTGTGCCAAAGTGCACACAATATATATATATATAAATTAACATGTTAAAAAATGTGTCAGTGCTCATAAGTACATTCTAAGTGGTAGGTAGCACTATGTACCACAAATTAAAACCTGTTAAATTTGTTGTTGCTTATCAAACTAGTTACCTCACACTTTGATAATTAATGAGTTAAATTGTTATTTTATGTATCCATGTTTATTTCCGTCAGTTCTGTAATTCATAGTATTAGTTTACATTTTCTTCATGGATGGAAGGTGGCTGGAAGTTGATCAGAAGACACAAGTGGGAAAACTCAATAATCATTATTGCGAGTTAAAATTCTGCACATCATAAAAGTATAGCCGGATAGCTAAGTTATTAGAACCTTGGTTAGGCCAATAATAGAATATGCATCCTCCGTTTGGGACCCCTCAACTCAAGATAACATTAAAAAATTGGAACAGACACAAAATAGAGCAGTGAGATTCATAACAAACGAATATTCACATTTAACCAGAGTAATACATTTAGTAAAATCAATAAATTTAGAAAGCCTTCAGGACAGAAGACTCAAAAGTAAAGTAGCAATTATACATAAAACACTGAACCATAATCTTCAAATACAAAAACAAAATTTAATAAAATACACTGAAAGACACAAAGATAAAGGCACATTCCTCGTCCCGTATGCTAGGACAAATTTGTACAAATACTCCTTCTTCCCTAGTGCTATTAGAGCATGGAATGGGTTGCCTGAGCTAGCCAGGAAGACCAGTGACTTGGCAGAATTTAAGTCATTGGTTAATATGCATGACGCGTAGGACGTAATCATCTTCTTTTTTGAAGTAACGTCTGTATTATATAAGATAAGATCATGCTAATAATGTAAATATTATGTGTTCAACCTCCACACTATCCATTAAATGCTCTGTTTATTTTTCATTGACAAAATAGGAATGTTGAGTTTACTGTATTATTTGAATGTAAAGGAGGAACTTTTTTTAAAATTATATTACTTGTTTTAATTTACAACTAAAAAAAAAATTTAAATAAAAGCAAACTACAACTATTTGTAGGTTAGTGCTGCTGACCTCAATGATGATGGTGATTTAGAACTTGTGGTCTTGGATACAAAGGGGACAGCACACTGCTTGAGTTCCAAAACTGCCCAGCTGATGTGGTCAACAGAGATAGGAGGAACATCCTTTGCAGGAAGTGTCGTGACAAACATTGACTACGATAATTATTTAGATGTAGTGGTGGCTACTGACCAAGGGTAAGGCCAGCTGTTGGATGATTTTTAAAAAAAATATTTTTACATTATTGCAGTTGCTGTGAATCATATAGTAATATTTCTTGGGACTTCTTTATGACATGATGTTTGCTTGTTTCTAGATTGCTTGTGATTCAATTTAACTATATAAGTGTTTCAACATGACATCATTGTGTTTAGTTCAACATGAGATCATTGTGTTTTTATTCCAATGTGACATCATAGTGTTTAATTCAACATGACATTGTGTATATTTCATCATTGCATTAATAGGGTTTGTTTCAAAATGACATCAGTGTGTTGTGCTTCATCATGACATTTGTTTCTACTTTTTGTCTTTCACAGGAAAGTGTTTGCACTAAGTGGAGTCAACGGTACCATCCTACCCCATTATCCATTCAAAGCAGGGAGAAGAATTGTGGGTCACGTACTTGTGACCAAGTTTAATGTTATAAAAAATGCTAATGACCTGGTAAGTCTACATCTATCTGAACTATAATCCCTGACCCTTTCGTAGTATGATAGGGGACACAGTGGCTGAGGGATTAATCGCTTGGCTTCCGAATCTGGGGGTCTTGGGTTCAAATGTTGGTGAAGACTGAGATTTTTAATTTGCTGGATTTTCAGGGCGCCCCACCTAACTCTGATGTGAACCTGACTTTAGTTGGGGAAAGCAAAGGCAGTCAGTTGGTCAATGTGCTGGCCACATGACATTCTGCTTATTAACTGTTGGCCAAAGAAACAGATTTAACATCCTCTACCCTATAGATTGCAGGTCTGAAATGAAAACTTTTAACTTTTTTTTTTTTTCATAGTAGGATAACTTGTGTTGGTGAGCTTGACTAGTGTTTACACTTTTGACTTTGTACCTTGCATTGATTACTTTGTCTCGACATGGGCAAGCTTTTAAAAAATATGTTTAAAAAAAACAACAACTTAATATTGGGGTCTCTTATAGAACAAGTTATAATTTTGAAAATCCAAAAAGGAATAAGCTTGTATGTTGTTACTGTCAGTCGCCAAATGAGTGTGACACTGGGTCTTTCTCCTGTAAGCTTTATAATTCTGTCAGGAAGGTTACCTAGATTTTACTAGAAATAATGATTGTATACAGTCACATCTTTCCTATTATATTTATACTTATAATTCGATAGAAACTACCTTAAGTCTCTATACGTCTAGGTGTCCCTGGTTCAGTTCTAGTTAACGAAAAAAAAAAATTTAATAAAATACTCTGAAAGATACAAAGATAAAGGTACATTCCTCGTCCCATATGCTAGGACAAATTTGTACAAATACTCCTTCTTCCCTAGTGCTATTAGAGCATGGAATGGGTTGCCTGAGCTAGCCAGGAAAACCAGTGACTTGGCAGAATTTAAGTCATTGGTTAATATGCATGACTAAATGCATGACGCGTAGAACGTAATCATCTTCTTTTTTGAAGTAACGTCTGTATTATATAAGATAAGATAAGATTTAACCACTATAATCTATTTTTACATTCTGCGCGAATGACCGGAAGTGTGTTTTGTTGTCAGACAGAGTCCAGCGTGTGTGATATGCAGTAAAGCTGATTAAAGTTTATGTGTTTGATCTAGTGGTTTAATTGTTTTATTTCGTTAACTAGAACTGAACCAGGGACACCTAGAGGTATCGAGACTTAAGGTAGTTTCTATCGAATTATAAGTATAAATATAATAGGAAAGATGTGACATATACATTTAGGCAGTTTTCTTGACCAGACACAACAGAATGCAACAACACATGTACCGGAAGCTCAAAATTGGAACCAGTGAAATCTGCCCATGTGGAGTATCACCACCTCCTCCAAAACTGCTCTCTTTACCAAGAGGCCTGTATAAGACATTGGCCCCAAATCACCCCAATAGAAAGAAAACTATATGAAGAACTCCCTGATTTGGAAACCACTGTGCAGTTCATCTCATGTATTGGTCTAGTCATATGAACACTCCAACATAACAATGAGAACGATGAAGAAGAAGAAGAACTTGACCAGAAAACTTCTGTTGTAGCAGAATATATATAAGTTTATTTAGATAAAAATAAATTCACCAACACCACTGGATTATAATAGATCCATTATGAATATGATACACAACTTGACATAATGTAATACTCTCATATTACCAATTTTTACTGACTGCTACATTAGGAAAAAGAAATAGGACTATTAACTAACATAACTGAACTGTTCACTACAAGTGCTCAACTGTCACTGTTACTAACTGCATACTGAACTGTTCACTACGAGTTCTCGACTGTCACTGTTACTAACTGCATACTGAACTGTTCACTACAAGTTGTCAACTGTCACTGTTACTAACTGCATACTGAACTGTTCACTACGAGTTCTCGACTGTCACTCTTACTAACTGCATACTGAACTGTTCACTACGAGTTCTCAACTGTCACTGTTACTAACTGCATACTGAACTGTTCACTACGAGTTCTCAACTGTCACTCTTACTAACTGCATACTGAACTGTTCACTACGAGTTCTCCACTGTCACTCTTACTAACTGCATACTGAACTGTTCACTACGAGTTCTCAACTGTCACTCTTACTAACTGCATACTGAACTGTTCACTACGAGTTCTCCACTGTCACTCTTACTAACTGCATACTGAACTGTTCACTACGAGTTCTCAACTGTCACTGTTACTAACTGCATACTGAACTGTTCACTACGAGTTCTCAACTATCACTCTTACTAACTGCATACTGAACTGTTCACTACAAGTGCTCAACTGTCACTGTTACTAACTGCATACTGAACTGTTCACTACGAGTTCTCAACTATCACTCTTACTAACTGCATACTGAACTGTTCACTACGAGTTCTCGACTATCACTCTTACTAACTGCATACTGAACTGTTCACTACGAGTTCTCAACTGTCACTCTTACTAACTGCATACTGAACTGTTCACTACGAGTTCTCGACTGTCACTCTTACTAACTGCATACTGAACTGTTCACTACGAGTTCTCGACTGTCACTCTTACTAACTGCATACTGAACTGTTCACTACGAGTTCTCGACTGTCACTCTTACTAACTGCATACTGAACTGTTCACTACGAGTTCTCGACTGTCACTCTTACTAACTGCATACTGAACTGTTCACTACGAGTTCTCGACTGTCACTCTTACTAACTGCATACTGAACTGTTCACTACGAGTTCTCGACTGTCACTCTTACTAACTGCATACTGAACTGTTCACTACGAGTTCTCGACTGTCACTCTTACTAACTGCATACTGAACTGTTCACTACGAGTTCTCGACTGTCACTCTTACTAACTGCATACTGAACTGTTCACTACGAGTTCTCGACTGTCACTCTTACTAACTGCATACTGAACTGTTCACTACGAGTTCTCAACTGTCACTCTTACTAACTGCATACTGAACTGTTCACTACGAGTTCTCGACTGTCACTCTTACTAACTGCATACTGAACTGTTCACTACGAGTTCTCGACTGTCACTCTTACTAACTGCATACTGAACTGTTCACTACGAGTTCTCAACTGTCACTCTTACTAACTGCATACTGAACTGTTCACTACGAGTTCTCAACTGTCACTCTTACTAACTGCATACTGAACTGTTCACTACGAGTTCTCCACTGTCACTCTTACTAACTGCATACTGAACTGTTCACTACGAGTTCTCCACTGTCACTGTTACTACCTGCATACTGAACTGTTCACTACGAGTTCTCCACTGTCACTCTTACTAACTGCATACTGAACTGTTCACTACGAGTTCTCCACTGTCACTCTTACTAACTGCATACTGAACTGTTCACTACGAGTTCTCAACTGTCACTCTTACTAACTGCATACTGAACTGTTCACTACGAGTTCTCAACTGTCACTCTTACTAACTGCATACTGAACTGTTCACTACGAGTTCTCAACTGTCACTCTTACTAACTGCATACTGAACTGTTCACTACGAGTTCTCAACTATCACTCTTACTAACTGCATACTGAACTGTTCACTACGAGTTCTCAACTGCCACTGTTACTAACTGCATACTGAACTGTTCACTACGAGTTCTCAACTGCCACTCTTACTAACTGCATACTGAACTGTTCACTACGAGTTCTCAACTGCCACTCTTACTAACTGCATACTGAACTGTTCACTACTAGTTCTCAACTGTCACTCTTACTAACTGCATACTGAACTGTTCACTACGAGTTCTCAACTGTCACTCTTACTAACTGCATACTGAACTGTTCACTACGAGTTCTCGACTGTCACTGTTACTAACTGCATACTGAACTGTTCACTACGAGTTCTCAACTGTCACTCTTACTAACTGCATACTGAACTGTTCACTACGAGTTCTCAACTGTCACTCTTACTACCTGCATACTGAACTGTTCACTACAAGTTCTCAACTGTCACTCTTACTACCTGCATACTGAACTGTTCACTACGAGTTCTCAACTGTCACTGTTACTACCTGCATACTGAACTGTTCACTACAAGTTCTCAACTGTCACTCTTACTACCTGCATACTGAACTGTTCACTACGAGTTCTCAACTGTCACTCTTACTAACTGCATACTGAACTGTTCACTACGAGTTCTCAACTGCCACTCTTACTAACTGCATACTGAACTGTTCACTACGAGTTCTCAACTGCCACTCTTACTAACTGCATACTGAACTGTTCACTACGAGTTCTCGACTGTCACTCTTACTAACTGCATACTGAACTGTTCACTACGAGTTCTCGACTGTCACTCTTACTAACTGCATACTGAACTGTTCACTACGAGTTCTCAACTGTCACTCTTACTAACTGCATACTGAACTGTTCACTACGAGTTCTCAACTGTCACTCTTACTAACAGCATACTGAACTGTTCACTACGAGTTCTCAACTGTCACTCTTACTAACTGCATACTGAACTGTTCACTACGAGTTCTCGACTGTCACTCTTACTAACTGCATACTGAACTGTTCACTACAAGTTCTCAACTGTCACTCTTACTAACTGCATACTGAACTGTTCACTACGAGTTCTCAACTGTCACTCTTACTAACTGCATACTGAACTGTTCACTACGAGTTCTCGACTGTCACTCTTACTAACTGCATACTGAACTGTTCACTACGAGTTCTCAACTGCCACTCTTACTAACTGCATACTGAACTGTTCACTACGAGTTCTCAACTGCCACTCTTACTAACTGCATACTGAACTGTTCACTACGAGTTCTCGACTGTCACTCTTACTAACTGCATACTGAACTGTTCACTACGAGTTCTCAACTGTCACTCTTACTAACTGCATACTGAACTGTTCACTACAAGTTCTCAACTGTCACTCTTACTAACTGCATACTGAACTGTTCACTACGAGTTCTCAACTATCACTCTTACTAACTGCATACTGAACTGTTCACTACGAGTTCTCAACTGTCACTCTTACTAACTGCATACTGAACTGTTCACTACGAGTTCTCGACTGTCACTGTTACTAACTGCATACTGAACTGTTCACTACGAGTTCTCAACTATCACTCTTACTAACTGCATACTGAACTGTTCACTACAAGTGCTCAACTGTCACTGTTACTAACTGCATACTGAACTGTTCACTACGAGTTCTCAACTATCACTCTTACTAACTGCATACTGAACTGTTCACTACGAGTTCTCGACTATCACTCTTACTAACTGCATACTGAACTGTTCACTACGAGTTCTCAACTGTCACTCTTACTAACTGCATACTGAACTGTTCACTACGAGTTCTCGACTGTCACTCTTACTAACTGCATACTGAACTGTTCACTACGAGTTCTCGACTGTCACTCTTACTAACTGCATACTGAACTGTTCACTACGAGTTCTCGACTGTCACTCTTACTAACTGCATACTGAACTGTTCACTACGAGTTCTCGACTGTCACTCTTACTAACTGCATACTGAACTGTTCACTACGAGTTCTCGACTGTCACTCTTACTAACTGCATACTGAACTGTTCACTACGAGTTCTCGACTGTCACTCTTACTAACTGCATACTGAACTGTTCACTACGAGTTCTCGACTGTCACTCTTACTAACTGCATACTGAACTGTTCACTACGAGTTCTCGACTGTCACTCTTACTAACTGCATACTGAACTGTTCACTACGAGTTCTCGACTGTCACTCTTACTAACTGCATACTGAACTGTTCACTACGAGTTCTCAACTGTCACTCTTACTAACTGCATACTGAACTGTTCACTACGAGTTCTCGACTGTCACTCTTACTAACTGCATACTGAACTGTTCACTACGAGTTCTCGACTGTCACTCTTACTAACTGCATACTGAACTGTTCACTACGAGTTCTCAACTGTCACTCTTACTAACTGCATACTGAACTGTTCACTACGAGTTCTCAACTGTCACTCTTACTAACTGCATACTGAACTGTTCACTACGAGTTCTCCACTGTCACTCTTACTAACTGCATACTGAACTGTTCACTACGAGTTCTCCACTGTCACTGTTACTACCTGCATACTGAACTGTTCACTACGAGTTCTCCACTGTCACTCTTACTAACTGCATACTGAACTGTTCACTACGAGTTCTCCACTGTCACTCTTACTAACTGCATACTGAACTGTTCACTACGAGTTCTCAACTGTCACTCTTACTAACTGCATACTGAACTGTTCACTACGAGTTCTCAACTGTCACTCTTACTAACTGCATACTGAACTGTTCACTACGAGTTCTCAACTGTCACTCTTACTAACTGCATACTGAACTGTTCACTACGAGTTCTCAACTATCACTCTTACTAACTGCATACTGAACTGTTCACTACGAGTTCTCAACTGCCACTGTTACTAACTGCATACTGAACTGTTCACTACGAGTTCTCAACTGCCACTCTTACTAACTGCATACTGAACTGTTCACTACGAGTTCTCAACTGCCACTCTTACTAACTGCATACTGAACTGTTCACTACTAGTTCTCAACTGTCACTCTTACTAACTGCATACTGAACTGTTCACTACGAGTTCTCAACTGTCACTCTTACTAACTGCATACTGAACTGTTCACTACGAGTTCTCGACTGTCACTGTTACTAACTGCATACTGAACTGTTCACTACGAGTTCTCAACTGTCACTCTTACTAACTGCATACTGAACTGTTCACTACGAGTTCTCAACTGTCACTCTTACTACCTGCATACTGAACTGTTCACTACAAGTTCTCAACTGTCACTCTTACTACCTGCATACTGAACTGTTCACTACGAGTTCTCAACTGTCACTGTTACTACCTGCATACTGAACTGTTCACTACAAGTTCTCAACTGTCACTCTTACTACCTGCATACTGAACTGTTCACTACGAGTTCTCAACTGTCACTCTTACTAACTGCATACTGAACTGTTCACTACGAGTTCTCAACTGCCACTCTTACTAACTGCATACTGAACTGTTCACTACGAGTTCTCAACTGCCACTCTTACTAACTGCATACTGAACTGTTCACTACGAGTTCTCGACTGTCACTCTTACTAACTGCATACTGAACTGTTCACTACGAGTTCTCGACTGTCACTCTTACTAACTGCATACTGAACTGTTCACTACGAGTTCTCAACTGTCACTCTTACTAACTGCATACTGAACTGTTCACTACGAGTTCTCAACTGTCACTCTTACTAACAGCATACTGAACTGTTCACTACGAGTTCTCAACTGTCACTCTTACTAACTGCATACTGAACTGTTCACTACGAGTTCTCGACTGTCACTCTTACTAACTGCATACTGAACTGTTCACTACAAGTTCTCAACTGTCACTCTTACTAACTGCATACTGAACTGTTCACTACGAGTTCTCAACTGTCACTCTTACTAACTGCATACTGAACTGTTCACTACGAGTTCTCGACTGTCACTCTTACTAACTGCATACTGAACTGTTCACTACGAGTTCTCAACTGCCACTCTTACTAACTGCATACTGAACTGTTCACTACGAGTTCTCAACTGCCACTCTTACTAACTGCATACTGAACTGTTCACTACGAGTTCTCGACTGTCACTCTTACTAACTGCATACTGAACTGTTCACTACGAGTTCTCAACTGTCACTCTTACTAACTGCATACTGAACTGTTCACTACAAGTTCTCAACTGTCACTCTTACTAACTGCATACTGAACTGTTCACTACGAGTTCTCAACTATCACTCTTACTAACTGCATACTGAACTGTTCACTACGAGTTCTCAACTGTCACTCTTACTAACTGCATACTGAACTGTTCACTACGAGTTCTCGACTGTCACTCTTACTAACTGCATACTGAACTGTTCACTACGAGTTCTCAACTGTCACTCTTACTAACTGCATACTGAACTGTTCACTACGAGTTCTCAACTGTCACTCTTACTAACTGCATACTGAACTGTTCACTACGAGTTCTCGACTGTCACTCTTACTAACTGCATACTGAACTGTTCACTACGAGTTCTCAACTGTCACTCTTACTAACTGCATACTGAACTGTTCACTACGAGTTCTCGACTGTCACTCTTACTAACTGCATACTGAACTGTTCACTACGAGTTCTCGACTGTCACTCTTACTAACTGCATACTGAACTGTTCACTACGAGTTCTCAACTGTCACTCTTACTAACTGCATACTGAACTGTTCACTACGAGTTCTCAACTGTCACTCTTACTAACTGCATACTGAACTGTTCACTACGAGTTCTCAACTATCACTCTTACTAACTGCATACTGAACTGTTCACTACGAGTTCTCAACTATCACTCTTACTAACTGCATACTGAACTGTTCACTACAAGTTCTCAACTGCCACTGTTACTAACTGCATACTGAACTGTTCACTACGAGTTCTCAACTATCACTCTTACTAACTGCATACTGAACTGTTCACTACGAGTTCTCAACTATCACTCTTACTAACTGCATACTGAACTGTTCACTACAAGTTCTCAACTGCCACTGTTACTAACTGCATACTGAACTGTTCACTACGAGTTCTCAACTATCACTCTTACTAACTGCATACTGAACTGTTCACTACGAGTTCTCAACTGTCACTGTTACTAACTGCATACTGAACTGTTCACTACAAGTTGTCAACTGTCACTGTTACTAACTGCATACTGAACTGTTCACTACGAGTTCTCAACTGCCACTGTTACTAACTGCATACTGAACTGTTCACTACGAGTTGTCAACTGTCACTGTTACTACCTGCATACTGAACTGTTCACTACGAGTTCTCAACTATCACTCTTACTAACTGCATACTGAACTGTTCACTACGAGTTCTCAACTATCACTCTTACTAACTGCATACTGAACTGTTCACTACGAGTTCTCAACTATCACTGTTACTACCTGCATACTGAACTGTTCACTACGAGTTCTCAACTGTCACTCTTACTACCTGCATACTGAACTGTTCTCAACTGTCACTCTTACTAACTGCATACTGAACTGTTCACTACAAGTTGTCAACTGTCACTCTTACTACCTGCATACTGAACTGTTCTCAACTGTCACTCTTACTAACTGCATACTGAACTGTTCACTACAAGTTCTCGACTGTCACTCTTACTAACTGCATACTGAACTGTTCACTACAAGTTCTCAACTGTCACTCTTACTAACTGCATACTGAACTGTTCACTACGAGTTCTCAACTGTCACTCTTACTAACTGCATACTGAACTGTTCACTATGAGTTCTCAACTGCCACTGTTACTAACTGCATACTGAACTGTATTTTGTAATCTAAGTTCACTCCAGCTGGTGGGTGTTGTGAATCACAATTGAATGAACACATTGACTTTATTTCCACCCACTATTCTATTGTTTACCATTGTTGTCTTTCTTATCTAACATACCAATATTTGTTTGACTTTTTTTTATTTTCAGGTGTTTTTGTCAGATGACGGGATACTTCATATTTTGGCTGCCGATCACAGCTGCCTCAGCCAGATGGCACTGGCTGATTCATCGTTTGTAGACATCCTGACTTACAATGTGGTAGGAATGAATCGTGGGATGGAGTTGATTGTCTCCACCTCAGATGGCAGCCTGATCTGCTTAGGGTCAGGGATGGAGAGCTCTCTTGAAGAGAGAGTTGACTTGGAGTATAGCATACTAAGCAAGAGATTAGCCTACCCTTCAGACACAGCAACACACAACAATTTCTATTTCAGTCTTTTGAAGGTATTTGTAGTTGGCATCAAATTAAATCATTAACTAATTCATTTAAAGTAAATATCTAATTTTTTTTTTTTTTATTTCTTGTGAGTATATTTTTCAAATATGAACTTTAATTTGTATAAGTTGTTATGAAAGTCTATAGAACTTGTAGCTAAGACAATCTTTTATTGTGTAAAAAAAAATGTATTAATTCATTTTCTTTCCCTTTCAGCCAGTAATTCTTATTGATGAAGCAACAAAACTACTCAAAGAAGTCACTGGCAGCTTTTTAGAGTTTACTGTCAATATTTTTAACTCTTTACCAAGTCAAAAATTTCATTTAAAGGTAATTTTTGAAAGTATATTTTTACTATGATAATTAATTTTTTGTCTTTAATCATTCTGGAATCAGAAACTGAGTTAAAATGAACTGGCTATCCAAATATTGTTTAAAAAAATGTTCTACACACAATATTTGACTATTCTTTAGCTTCTCAACTCAATATCCAAATATTTGATTGGCTATTTGTTGCTTTTTGGATTGACAAATGAATATAAGTAGTTTTGAGCATTGAGTGGGTTATTTGCACTAGACAGCAAAACCAATTATAACTAAAGCTACATCAGATCTGGATGAAGTGATGGGCTCCTATCCATTAGGGTAGAACAGAAAGATTTTAAAACTATTTTATCCCACTTTCAGTCTGGTTGTTTCAATTTTGATTTACCTGAAGACTGGGACTTTTAAAGACGACCCTGAATCCACCCAACTCTAAAACATTAGTTGTCATCATCTGCCCTTTAGATCCCAAGGTCTGAAAGGGAACTTTACTTTTTTTTGGAGTATTTTCCCTTGTCATTGACTTACAAGTATGTTTATGGCCTGTTGCATATTGAGTACATCATTTTGAATAGAATAAGTCATTACATAGACAATATGTCACTGAGATGTTCTCATTATATTATCAATTATGATGTAATAACAACACTGATGTTTCAGTTACAACTCCATATGACAAGAAAGTGAAAAAACTAACAGGAGACTTTAATACACACTAATAACATACTTGAGAAAAACATGTGAACGCACTGAACAGTAGAACAAGGGAGACTACAAGAAAACCAACTTACACACAACATGCATAAACATAAATACACATATAAATGTAACAGTTCTCTTTTCACATCATGTCTCTCAGTTCCTTGAGGAATGCTGTCTTTGCTAAAGATCTTTCAGTCTGGACACATTGATTTAGATCTAGAATTGAAAGTTAAACATCTTTTATTCATTATGTTATAGACTTCTATTGTTGCAGAATTCAATCCTCATTTTAGGCAGAATGTATCCTGTTGTGGTTACATTCATGTAGTATATTCACATACTATATACACAATGATAGATTTTAGCAGATAGGAGTGTGTGGCTGAGAGGCTGCTTGGCTACGGCCTGGCCTTCTAACACAATGATAGATTTTAGCAGATAGGAGCAGAGTTTTATTTGCTGTCCACTTAAAGGCAGCATGGAAACCTTCTCCCAGATACCCTACGCCCAACAGATCCACAAAAGAGATTGGACCATAGTGCACTAAACTTTATGACATATAGTGATAAAATAAACAGCCTTGTGACATATAGTGATGAAATAAACAGCCTTGTGACATATAGTGATGAAATAAACGGCCTTGTGACATAGTGATAAAAGAAACAGCCTTGTGAAATATAGTGATAAAAGAAACAGCCTTGTGAAATATAGTGATAAAAGAAACAGCCTTGTGACATATAGTGATAAAAGAAACAGCCTTGTGAAATATAGTGATAAAAGAAACAGCCTTGTGACATATATTGATAAAAGAAACAGCCTAGTGACATATAGGGATCAAACAAACAGCCTTGTGACATATAGTCTGTGGATGCAATAAAAGATACTAATCTTTTATATGATTATATTAACATTTTAAAGTTACTTAAATTGAAGATCTTTAAATAATAAGACAAAAGAAGCTTAAAAAAAATGACCTAATATCCTCAGGTTTATCTGGGAAGCCATCTGGTTCACACAGTGGACCAAGTGTCCGGTGACAATAGTCCATTAAGTATCAACATACGAACCCCTGAGCAACCTGGCCAGGCACACATTGTAGTGGCTGTTTATGACCAGTTTGGATTTGTGTACACTGACTCGATATTTCTAAAGTAAGTTTGTGCATTAAGTAGTGGACTAAGCTCTATGTACTACAGATTTTAACCCTTTGAACGCTTTCCCTTTAAGCTCCCATTCAATAGGATTCATGACAAACAAACTCACAACTCAACTAAATATTCATTCAAGTGCAATTAATTATGATTTAAATTTACTTGTGCACATATTTTAGTGGCTGTTTATGACCAGTTTGGATTTGTGTACGCTGACTCGATATTTCTAAAGTAAGTTTGTGCATTAAGTAGTGGACTAAGCTCTAAGTACTACAGATTTTAACCCTTTCAACTCTTACCCTTTAAGCTCCCATTCCATTGGATTCATGACTCACAACTCAACTAAATATTCATTCAAGTGCAATTATTTATGATTTAAATTTACTTGTGCACATATTTTAGATTGTTCAGCTGATCATGACTGAAATAACAATAATAATAATAATAATCTTTATTATCCATTAGGAAATTTGTTTTACAAATAGTTTTCCACTCATTTTAGTTATAATTGTCAAAAGTTATAAAAAACCATGCCCTAAATTTTCAAAGAGCTTGTTCTAAAATGTATTGGAAATCAGTAGCAACCATTATATTAATTGAATGTGTTATTTAATAGGTTTTAAGTTTTAATGTACTTCTTGATACTGTCTATCTATTCAGCAAATATTAAAAATAAGTTGTGTAAGATTGAAAAGGAGAATTTATAAATTCATAACTTAAGATTTGAATTTGAGTTGATTATGGCCTTCACATTGACCTCTTTGATTCTGGCCTTCTGGTGAATCTTTGAATCAAGACTTGTCATGGCCTATATAGAAAATAATGTGAGATATGCTAGAAACTGTAAACAACCAATTAATCAAGGCATACCAATCCTTGTAAACATATGTTGTTGAGCTGAAATTTATTAAGAAAATACAATATTGAATGGATTAAGGGTATATGGATAGAAAACCAGGAATTATTTTTTTTGTTGCATTTCTCTGATCCTGTAGTTGTGGGGCTATCTATTAAAATAGTTAATTGTGAGACTAACAGATACGTAATGAAACAAAAAATTTACTAATTTCTCAGCCATTTTCAGATACATGTTAAATGAATTGTGAATATCATACTAAGTTTAAAGAAAAACATAAAGATAAAGGTACATTTCTTATTCCATATGCTAGAACAAATTTGTACAAATACTCCTTGTTCCCTAGTGCTTTTTAGAGCATGGAATGAGTTGCCTGAGTCAGTCAGGAAAACCAATGACTTGGCAGAGTTGATCAACATGCATGACTAGATTGACCTAGGGACATAAGTAGGATGTTTTTGAAGTCATGTCTGTATTTTATAAGATAAGATTATTTCTGCTTATAATTTTGAAACACTTTCTGTCTCCTCTCCAGGTTCAACCAGTTAATACTTCTAGATCTCCAGTGGCTTGTTTTAGCCCCATTTATTGCTATGATCATTATTTTACTGGTCAATCACGGATTTCCTGCCAAGGATCTTTTACCTGTAACTTTCCCTTCAAAATCAAAATAATGTTTTATTGTCATTTTAGACATCTTAGAAAATACTTTTAGCAAAATCTATTTTTAAATATTAAAAAATGTATGTATCATTGTATGAAGATAATATGAGAAGTGTATGTTAGTAGTATAAGTGGTTTATGCTGTATGTAAGGTCACTTTTCATTGTTTCATACTTTCCATATAATTGAAGAGTTGCCATTCCTTGTCATTTTGAGAATGTGAAGTTTATTTGTAATTGATGTATTCGATATTTGATTGGTGTACTGACAATGAATGAAAGTTTATATTTTTTTATGTGATAATTTATTAAATATGCTAATGCATGAAAATTGATTATGTTTTATATGTCTGCATTTTAGTATGTCCTTTATTATATGGTTTTGTTTCTTTTGTGTGTGTGAAATTCTGTTTTTAATTAAACTTTAAACCTTGTCATTTTTAGGTTTTTTCATTTCTTAATTAGAATTCAAACAAAAGTTTTAGATCTATTAAATTCATTTTCTTTTCAAAACTTTTTATAAAATGCCCTCCAGAAAATGAAAATTAATTTCTTCCCTTGTGCCAATAGAACATGGAACAAAGATCTAGGTTACCTGAATCAGCCAAGAAAACACATGGCTTAGTACAGTTTAAGTCTAATTAACATGCACAACTAGATTGATGCATGAATACAAAAGCTATGATTATGATACTTGCACGAACAGGTATTCCCAGCATCTTTACAGACCTCAGACAACATCGCTTGCGCTGGCTTGGACATGTTCGCCTGATAGAGGACAAACGCATCCCGAAAGTCATCCTCTACGGACAACTCGCGACTGGCTCAAGAAAAACTGGTCGCCCCCACCTCCGTTACATAGATGTAATAAAACGGGACCTCAAATCAGTGAACATCAATACTGACCATTGGGAAGACATAGCTCTAGACCTCACCAGATGGAGAGAGACAATGACCAAGAAAGCTATGGATAGCGAAAGAGCATGAGCCTCAGCCCTGGAAGAAAAACAGAATTACATAAGATCTGAACGAAGTGGTCGTCTCCTTTCCATTAGGACTAAAACAGAAAGATTTTAAAAAATCCTTTATCCCACTATCGGTCAGAGTGTTACAAGATCAGCTGTCGTCATCGAGAATTACATAGAATTCAAACTCATAAAGCGCTGGTTGTGAATGTGTGTGAGTGAATGTTGTTCGAATCTTTTCACCCATATTGTTTTTGTAACGTAGTTAGGCTGAGGTTGTCAAATTGTAGTCAAACTGAATTTACATTTGATTGGATCAATACAATTATCTTAAATGTTTGTGAATGTAAAATCGTAAAAAAATAGAGGAGTACCAACAATGGAAAGATAGGAAATTATGGCCATCCTCCTCTTTGTTGTTCAACAACCACGTGACTTAGAGTTTAAGTAGGTCAGAAATCCCGAACAACCTCATTAGTTTAATTTCTATAACTTTCTTTTTTGTATTTCACTGTCTTAAGTGGTATTTATTGTTCTATGCAAACAGAGCTGGACTTCAACAAACAAGACACTATTTGACTCAGGTGGCAATAAAATACTTCATTTAAATAAATAACTGTTGAGCACTGCATTAACAATAGATGTCAATTTGAAAAAAAAATCTGTATATATAATTCTCTACGTCGTCCAACCATGCGGGACAAGATGCACGCGCTCCGACTCTCTACCCTTGATAGAAAGGTCATGGAAAGGTAACTCTTATTTCTGAGAGTCGGACTAGAGTTATCCCACGTAACTTTCGCGGCGACAGAGAGCACGGGTCAGAAAAAAAAAAAAGAGGGTGGTGGGGTGGAGAGAACAAGTAATTTTCTCTATAAATACAAGTCTACGTCGCCCAACCACCAACCCCATTTGGACAACTGTCTTTCAGGAAGCGTTCACCCGTCACTAAATAGCGGCATATGCTACGCCGCGTGTCGGCTCGTTAGAATTAAATGCTTTCTACCAATAAGTAACTTCTGGATCATTCAAGTTGTTAGCCCCTTCAATCCTGGAACTAACAATAGGCTCAATTGGTTGTGCTTTCAACAACCAAAAGTAGCATTTTTTTTTAGGTAGGCAATTTGGGTTCTGATCAGTACACTGTGGTTCAAAGAACATCAGCAAGATCCTTTAGAATGTATGGAGCCAGAAATATTTGAGTTTGCCTTAATTAAAAGATGTCTGCAGTTTTCAGTTTTGGTTTAAAATGTTGAAATGTGTTAAAAACAAAATACACATGAAAACAAAGTCACTTTGTCCTAAAACTTTTTATTCTCAGGTAACTGAAGTGACACTTCATGGTACCTAATCATTTAAACCTACATCAAACAGTCAGACACAAGTTAAAAACTTTATACAAGTTAAAAAACAAAATGATTGGTTGTTATCACAAGTCTTTTTATGACACAAGTTGCAGATATTAAAATTAGCATCCACTAGCAGACTTAAGCTTTTTTTTTCAAATAAAAAAAAATGCTTCTAGAGTGATTTTCTAGTTCAGTGTTTCCCAAAATCTTCGCTTATGGAGATGAATTCACATGGTGGCCTACTAGTTAATAATTCCAGTAGTGGAACAACTATTCAGGCCTCTGCCTAACAGTTTGGGAAACACTGCTCTAGTTGGATGAGGTGATTGTGAAATACTTAGACACAATTGTGAACCTGATTGTAAACACATTGGCTTTAAAAAAAAATATGTTATTTCATGTCTTGCACACACACAAAATCAAGAAAGAAAAAAAAAAAAAAAGGGGGGGGGGTTTGAATAAATTAATTTTGATCATTATATCTAGTTCAATTGCATCTTGAGAAGCAGAGTACGTTAATTACATTCAAATGTGTTATAAAAAAATGAGTTAACATATACATCAAATTTTTTTTTACAGTACTCAATAATTTCCTATATTTTATAACATCAGGAGTTTAAGTGTTAATGCTGAACTATTCAAATATTTACCATTATCAGCAGTTCAAGTGTTAATGCTGAACTATTCAAATATTTACTATTATCAGCAGTTCAAGTGTTAATGCTGAACTATTCAAATATTTCCTAACATCAGCAGTTTAAGCGTTAATGCTTAACTATTCAAATATTTCCTAACATCAGCAGTTTAAGTGTTAATGCTGAACTATTCAAATATTTCCTAACATCAGCAGTTTAAGTGTTAATGCTGAACTATTCAAATATTTCCTAACATCAGCAGTTTAAGTGTTAATGCTGAACTGTTCAAATATTTCCTAACCTCAGCAGTTAAAGAGTTAATGCTGAACTATTCAAATATTTCCTAACCTCAGCAGTTAAAGAGTTAATGCTGAACTATTCAAATATTTCCTAACCTCAGCAGTTAAAGTTTTAATTTGGAAGGCAACAATTTCCGCTTAATGTCCTGAGTGGAGACTAGCTTTAACACTTTCTGTAGCGTATGTAATTGATTCTCATTCTCCCCAGCCTCAGGATCACTCTCCTCACAAGCATAGACTGGCTCTACTTCAGCAGAAGCTAAGGTCAACAGCTTAGATCTATGTAGTGAATGTTGCATTGGTATGTATCCATATTCCTCATCATCTTGGTCTTTTGGAACAAACCTTGCATCTTCCCCAGCATCATCTAAATATTAAAAAAAATAAAATAATAATTAAACAAAAGCATAATATATTGTCATAGTTTTTTTTTAGTTCATTATACTTTGTTATAATCTATGGGTTGAACATTTATGAGTTTCAGTAATTAGCTTAACTCTTTCTCTCCTAACTAACGATACCAACGTTGATTCCACCAGAATGTGGTAAATAATTACGCAGAGAAAGAGTTAAAGCATTAAAGTTGTTTAAATGTCAGTACAGCTCTTTGAGGCTACTGATTGATTAAACATACATAATCTATAATATAAAGAAGAAAGTAAGGGGTATGTATGTATGTATGTTAAAACCCTTTGACCAATATTGATAAAACTTGGCATAAATGTCCCTTAGATCATGTTAGAAACCGTAGTGTATTTATAGTAGCCCTAAAACAAACTTAAGACCCTAAAAAATAAGTTGCCCAACTCTAAGAAAGTATTACTATTTCATGGATCTAGGCCATGTTTACATGAGATAAGATTGAAAGGATCTAGATCTAATTTTAAGAACTGCACTTTGCACAGATAGTTTTTTACTTTGACTCATAAAAATACAAAATATAGTCTATTGATTTCATTATTTAATAAAATTAACCTTCAAAAGCATTTTTACATAAATTCGGTCCTATATCTGTGAATTTAGATGTCCTGACTTATTTTATAATCCCATTCCTTTAACAAATTGGGTAAACCCGTATTAATTGTACTTTATATCTCATTCATCTCTTCTGCTTCTTTCGTTTTTAATAGATATGAATGTATCGGCTTTGGGTAAACCCATTTTCGCAAAACTACTTTTATATTCGTGTTGAAAGAGAAAAATTTGAAAGGAACATTTTATCTTACTTTGACATGTATATAAATCCAATCCACTAGATTAGTAATACACAAACTAAGGCCCGCAGGTAATGTCCGCTAGTAATATAATATTATATTTGTATATATGATATACACATTTGTCTAAATTTTCCCTAAGAAAAGTATGAAGAGTTTTAATTTTGGTGACTGATACACCAATCAAATCAATAGTTAAAGGCAGCTGTATATTTAATATATATAATAATTACACTTGTATTTATATTTTCCGTCTGCTTCCTCTAGAAAACACTCTACTATCCAGTCTGACAATACCAAATTCATTTTTCATGTATACAATATTTATAGGAATATGTATTAAAAAACAGACATACAGATAATAAAAACAAAAACAAGGCTAAAAGATTTGAAATAAAAATATCAGAAAGATGTAAATACAGTCTGACAGGCAAGAGTTTAATAAAAGACAAAGACAAATTTGTCTTCATATTTTGTTATGGAAGAAATGAAGAACTGACCTGATTCTACAAAGTTGTCTGTCCTGCTTTTAAACTTCATATTTTTCTTACAAGCAAAGGTTCTCATGCCAGCAGGAATGGTATCCAATACGTTGACCTTGACCTGATTATCATGGGCAGAAGATGAGCAGCTCTCTTCATCAGAGGAGGATGAGGCGCGAGGAGACTCACTGGGCTCGGAAAGTTCCATTGTGTCCACAGCCATGTCACACTTATCTGTCCGCCTCACATCGTCATTGAATGTCAGACCATGATTGGCAGAGTCATCACTCCCTAGTGACAGGTTCTGTAAGAACTCACAAAATCTTTCGACTCGGCCTGGGGGGGAAGACCTTCCTGATTCGCTGTCACTGGCAGCCGACAGTAAACTTTTGGGGCTAATAATCTTGGTAGATGGTCTGTCATTCATTAACATAGAATTGTTGGTTTCGGATGACCCGGTCATCTGTTGAAAAGGATGTCTTAATGGAGAGTTGTCTGAATCACTGGTGAGTATCTTATCTCTAGCAGGAATATCTGATGGACTGCTGAACAGCTTAGACTGTCTTAGTCTGGAACTATTGCTTTCTGAATCACTGGTAGAAAAGGACTCATTTGCACTATTATTGGAAGCAGAATTAAACAGTTTAGAATGTTTCAATCTGCTATTCTTGCTTGCTATGGTTGTCGAACCATCAGCAGTATGACTGGAGGGACTGGTCAGCTTGTGTTGATTTGATTTAGGAAAGTATCCATGTACTTGATTGGTAAGTTGGACTTCACCATTGTCAGGTTTACTAGGTACAGTTTCCAAAGGACGGTTAATATTTGTTGATGTGGAGTCGATGTGATCTGAATCTTCTTTCACTAGTAAAGGTGGATTTATTGATGGATTTTTGTATTCTGTATCAAAACCATGATTAATTTTATCACTGTCAGAAACACTTGGACTAGACCTCAGTGGTTTCAACTTTTGACCTTTAAAACGCGTGCAATTATGGTCATGGACAGAACCGGCTTTGTTCTCAACAGGATTGTCATGGCAATGGGTTTCTTGTGTTCTTCTACCTGACTGAGTCGCTTGGGACTCAGAGCCTTCTAATGATGGTGCTGCAAAATTATAAAGAAAAAATAGTTTAAACATGTATTCATGAAAATTTTTTTTTTTAATTTTTAGAATTTAAATTAATTATTTTGGTGTACATAGATAGAAATTATGCACCCAAAACCGAATGACTATTACAAACTATAATAGTTTTTATCTTAAAAAAATGAACATGTATTCATCTCTTGATTATTAGTAGACATTAAAAACGACATACATGGGATGGTACTTGGTGCGCTGTGCACAGAGTCTCTTGACAATAAAATATTTTTGTCTTTAAGGCTTGGTCGGCTGGCTTTGAAGCTATTGTCTGGAACTTTTCTTTGATCTGCAACATTGTACAGGTTGATGAAGTGATGCAAGTCTGTAAATGCTTTAGGAAGAAGATGTCGATTTGTCTGAAACAAAATAGAGTCAAAAAATATATGTCAGTACAAATGTCTAATCTGGGAGAAAAAAACAAAACAACATATTTATCACCATAAGCATCATCCATCCATCCATCCCAGTGGCGCTACAGCCCATGGAGGGCTCTGGCCTGCTTTAACACATCCTTTCATTCAGATCTCTCCTGGGCCTTTCGTCTCCACCATAAGCATCATATCATGTGCATTTATGGTTTTGTTTTTTAAATATAAATAGATTGGCAGACTAATATAAACAAACATGCCTGGCAATGATCTACATCCCCTCCTAAGTGGTCCACATGGTTCAAGTAGACTTTGACTCCAGTCTGAAATTCTAACAACATTTTGTAGTGCAAGACTGTGTGGAGCCGAATCAAATAACTCAGATTCTTCGAAACTGCTTTCAAAAGATTTTGAGGCAGTGGCCTTTGAAGCCATGCATCTTCCTCGTCATCCTGTTTAAATACAAATAGTTTACATTTGTGAAAAATCGAATGTCCATAGCCAGAGTGTTGTTAATCCTTTGAATGCTATTCAATAGCTATAAATTAACAAATCCTTCACGACCATATATTAATCTGCATTGATTATTTAACGTCATTTCAAAAGGAAAACTTATTACTGTCATTTCCACTGAACAAAAAGAAATTTTTTGTTAAATATGAAGAAACATTTTTAAATTCTAACATTTTGACCAGAAAACTTTTCTATTTGGATGGTCTCATTCCCTTTTTAATTGTACACGTCATATATTGTTTTCTAACTTCTTTCAAAATTACTTAACATTGTCAAAAGGTCATACCATGCGTTACAAGTGGACTACTGGGGCAACAATTCATGAGAGAAATCACATAGTGTATAACAGTATGATAAATCTGGTAAAGAAAAGTTAAAACAGTAGGTCACAATGGAAAACAAATTTTAAACAAGAGTGGGCCACTGTCCAAATAGCCTAGTTTGACAGTTCCACCATTATGGTGGCTTTATGAAGCAAACACCTACAAGAAAAAAAAAGTTACCTACCTTTGTACAGTGTTCTCTAGTTCTCATCATGTGTATTTGATCATAGGACAGGTGTAAGTGCTTCATTAGACTGGAGGGCAAGCTTTCAACATAGCGAGGCCAGTCTCCCTTATGATAGATTCTATGTACAATAGCACTGGCTACCTGTTGATAGAAAAGAATATTGTTAAGACTTAAAATTAATAATTGTAAACATTGATCATTGAAACATAAAAGGTAATAATTGTAAAAATTGATCATTGAGACATAAATGGACTGTGCAAGAAATGGGGACAGGCCACGGGAGAAGAACATAATCATGTGACCCTGTGTAATGATGCAGGTCCAGACAACTAATGACTTAAAAGGTTGTTGTTTTTTCTTTGAGTGACCTGGATGATCAATCCAGATGTTGGATTGGTACATGCCTGTTGCTAAGCGAATGATGGCAGATTTAGAGGTCTGTGGTGGGAGTCCTTCTTCTAGATGCACCATATTTTCTTCACCTTCTCTGAATAACCTTTGTAAATTAGTGCTGTTACATGTTTATCATTGACCAGTGATGGACACTTAACTTTCAATGACTTGCTCTTTTAACTCTTAACATTCAAAGACTCTCTTTAACTCTTAACATTCAATGACTTTCTCTTTAACTCTCAAGCCAAATTCTCCAAATATTCTTCATAAATCTGTTAGGTAATCACATTTTTATAGTTAATGGCATATGAACATTTAGAATGTCATGCCCTTCAATAGTTTTAAGCTAATGAGCTCTTTTCAATAATAAAAAAAAAACATTAAATAGCTTCTATCACCAAACAGTAGATTCAGATTCATTTTAACCTACCTGTAATCTTGTTTATAAGTTTAGACTACATATATTCACAGCTTCACAAAACCTACCTGGGTATCAAAAATATTGTTCAAAGATATTTTGTACTTGTGGTAAATCATATCAGACAAAAACCTGCAGTCATGGGTCACCTAGATACAAGAACATAATAGAACTTAATTCAAAAAAATATTAAAAAAAAAAAAACATACAAAAACTAATCTTACTTGTCTGTAACATTTCACTTGCTCACTCAAAATTTATTATTCTCCAACACAAACAGAACCTTACTTTCATAATATCACTATTCTCCAACACAAACAGAAACTTACTTTCATAACATTACAATTCTCCAACACAAACAGAAACTTACTTTCATAATATCACTATTCTCCAGTATTTCCCGAAGTCCTTCACTGAAAGCTTTATTGCCCAACCTCAAAATGTCAAAGATGATAACTCTTGATTCTGTCACAATCTAGGAAATAATAAACAAACCCACTATATTAGTCAAACAAGTAATGTTTATTACTAAAATTATATTTATAATTTTTATGGCATAATTAGAGGCCCTGGGTTCGAATCCCAGTGAAGACTGGGAACTTGAATCTTAACTTTCGGGATCTTAGGGCACCTCTTGAGTCCACCCAACTCCTTATGGGTACCTGACATTAGTTGGGGAAAAGTGAAGGTGGTTGGTCGTTATGCTGGTCATGTGACACCCTCGTTAACCGTAGGCCACAGAAACAGATGACCTTTACATCATCTGCCCTAAAGACCACAAGGTCTGAAAGGGGAACTTTACTTTTTCTTTTTTTACATAGCATAATTAATTTGGACAGAATCTATTAGGAATTAACAGGCCAAAGCTGGAGAGGCAAACATTGTCCCAGCATGCTTTAATGTTTTTATGCTAACTTCCGCAACTGTTATGCTTGCACAAAATCGGTCTGCATACTGCCTCATCACAGGCAATACATTCACAATAATTTTTCATTGAAAGATTTGGTCTTGGGGTTCTGGTTAGAGACATTTTTCAGGAGATTCATATAATGTGTCACAGACAGCACTTACCAAAACCTTTCAACCTAAGCTCCTGGTAAATGTATGTTGACCAACTTGGTCATAAAGAAAGATACTTCTACACAGGCCTTGTAGACTAGCCTTTTTGTTGCCCTGATCATTTCTGCATTTTCAAAGCACTTTTAAAAACAAAACAGACTTTTTGAAAATATTTTTTTAAATTGAAAAAAAAATAAATTCAGACTGACCTCCACCACTGACAAAGTCCCATTTCTGCCAATGCTAACACCATCTAATTGCAATCCAACCACGGACTGTTCCAGAATGTGCGAAATCTAAAATAAAAGTATTTGATTTATAAGTTCTTACACAAAAACAAAACAAAAAAATCATATTCTGAAAAGCAACCATTAGTTAAATTTTGAACAAGTAGCAGCCATTGCAATACATAATGGGTAATACCATAGAGTTAAAAAAAAATTTGGCACTTAAGTATTTAAAATTTTTCTAACTAAGCAAGTATTTTACTTACGGCTTGATAAAACTTGTCACAAATTTTGTTGATGATGATATACTGATCTGTTTCACAGAAGTCTTCAAAATCTTCCTTTGTAACTTGGTTATCGTCCTCAGACGTGCCTAAACAAATTAAGGTAAGTCATGGAAATCTATGCATTTAATACCAAAAAAAAAGCTCGCTTTAGAGATCCTATTTTCTTTTTATTAAAAATAAAAACAATCTATGAATGAAAATTTTCAGAGAATGATTTTAAAAAATCACAAGTCATTAATCTGAATAGCCATTAGTTAAAATATAGTTTTTTTTTTCTTTCTGAGTTACTTCTTTGGGGATAAACAATGTTAAATTTATAAAAGCTATGCTTCTAATTAATACGTCTACTATTTGTATCAAGAATTAAAATTAATGCCTAAAAAAGAGAGAGACAGAGAGAGCAATAAGAATGCTAAAAGTTGACCTTAGACCTTAAAGAGAGCCTGGAGTTCAGAAATAAATATCTATATTCTACCACCACTTTGTATTTTTGGTTATGATAAATGAGTCATACTATTCTTTATTTTTTTCTTAAAGTGACAAGCATTAACAAACCCTTGGAGGGATTAGTCTGTATTGAAATGTTATGAATAATAGACGAAAAAACTAGTACATTATTAAATTGATAAGAGATGCAGAAAATATTTCCATTCGCAACCATTTATGCATCAATCATGTCAGTATTAAGTATATCGAGAAACTAATTCTTGCATGTACCTTTTCTTGTTGTGAGAAAGAAGTTGCCCAAGTGGTTATTGTGTACAAAGTATGTCTTAGCCTGTACATCTTCACTTGACAGGTGTACTCTAAGCCTTACCTGATATGTCTTTGTATACGTGAGCCATAGTTAATTTATTGGAGTCCACTTTCTTGTACTGAGGCCGAGTTGGTTTCTTGTATAGCTGATTTTTTTGCTTCACCTTTTCCCTGATTTAAAAAAGGGGCATTAAATTTTGAGTTCTGAAGCACCACGAATGAGAACCCTCCCCCCCCCACAACATAAATGATGATACAAATTAGCCATATAGCAGTCTTTTCCCTCACTAAAAAGTAAAGTAAAGTTCCCCTTTCAGACCTTGTGGTCTATAGGGCAGATGATGTAAAGGTCTACGGTTTACGAGGGTGTCATGTGGCCAGCACAATGACCAACCGCCTTTACTTTTCCATACTAATGTCAGGTTCCCATTAGAGCTGGGTGGACTCAGAGGCGCTCAAGGATCTTGAAATAAAAATCCCAGTCTTAACCAGGATTCAAACCTGGGACCCCCGGTTCAGAAGCCAAGCGCTTTACCGCTCAGCCACTGCGCCTCCCTTTTCCTCAGTAAAAAAAAAAAAGGTCAGTTATCACAATTTGAAATAGTTCTAATAGAGATCCTTTTGTTTTAATGAAATTTTTGGTCAGCAGATATTCCAGATGACACTAGTTCCTCTTCCTATTTTCTTTTTCAAGCTTGTGTGGTATGAGCTTTAAACTGACAAAGCAATGGTTATACATTTTGTTTTTTCTGAGATTAGGGTTTCTCCATAAAAACCAACCCAAAAATACAAATCTCTGACTAATGAAGTCATTCTCATAGACCAGTTATTTAAAATGGGTGATTATGTAATAGTATACAATACTGGTGTTTAATGACATCTGTAGCAAACACTATCAACCTATGACCAGTTCATACATACCTTGAATGTGTTAATAATTGTGTCATTACTGGTACATCCTTTATGTACTGCACTATATGATAAAGACAAAAAGTTGAACAAGTGAGATATTTACTGATTGATTCATTTTTTTAAAAATTTTTTGAGAATTATCAGCATTCAAGTTTTTTAGGTAGAAATCCATTACAACACAATGTGTCTAACTAAACAATTGTTAAACAGCCTTTTTTATTCCTGTATCGAATAAATCTTGACCTATATAAACTGGCATGTGTTGTTCAAACAGCCTTCTTATTTTGTGTAATGAATAGACCTTGACCTATATAGGCTGACATATGTTGTTATCTTAGTGACTGGCTGGACTTGTGAGAGTTGTGTTCATAATAATCAGCAATGTATGAATATTTGATGAATTATGTGAGGGGCTTTTGTGTGGTTGAAAAAAACCCATTGACACTAACAAAAAAAGTTGATTTCAATTACATGTAATTATGCAACAGAAAAAAAAATTTGAGTGATTCTTGAATGATCTAACGTGCATGAATGCTTACTAGTATCAAGATAAAAGAAATACTTACTCTAGATTTAAGATAAACAAAAGTAATTTAGACAAGAGATATGCTAAGTTTTTAGAGTTTTCTTTGGTATTATTCTAGATAAAAATTAAGAAAAAATATTAATGACACAAAAATGAATATGTATAAACTTACATTCTATTATGTCTGTGCTATAAAAATGCTGAGGCCCAAACAACTTCACACCATCAGTAACAACTAGAAGAAAAAAAATTCTCAACTGTTTTTTTTTTTAAATAATTTAAACTAAATGACAAAACATTTATCTAGATCCCTTAATCACATAAGACGGAGGCATGGTAAAGTGCCAGCTTCTGAACTGAGGTCCCAGGTTCAAATCCTGTTGAAGACTGTGGGCCACAGAAACAGATGACCTTTACATCATTAGAGCCCACACAACTCCCCCTTTGTAGACACTGCGCCCACCCTTATGAAACCGTAAACCATATCCTTTTTGAATGCCCCTTCCTAATCCACCGTAGGCAGACCCTACTACCACTCAAGCCCAACACAACCAGCACTCTGTATGGCAGTGCTGAACAACCAAAGAAAACAGCACACTATTTTTCCTTGAGTCTGCAAAAGAGCTGACAGCTCAGCAGCAAAAAGCTGGCTAGAAGAAGAAGACATCATTAGAGCTGGGTGGACTCAGAGGAGCCCAAAGATCTCAGAATTAAAAATCCCAGTCTTCAACAGGATTCGAACCCGGGACCCCTGGTTTGGAAGCCAAGCACTCGTCGCTCAAACGCCACGTCTCCATACTATGTGATAGCCAGTAAGTCACACATCAATCCACCACTGAGTGTAATTATGTAGTTTCTAATCCAAAACCAAACATCACTGGCATCAGTATCAGTAAAAAATAAAATAAAACTAAAACTTCCACCAAAGTCTAAAGCAAGGCACTCACCACTAGACTAGATCTCTACTATTCCTCCAGAATTAAAAAAAAACTTTACCCTAACATGCTATTATCATATAAATATTGCCAAACTAGGCTCAAAATGGCTTTAGTGGAAAAATTATAACTACCATAACAATGTATGACTTATTTATTGACTATAAAATTAAAATCAATATTTCCATTATAAAGTAGTGTAAAAAAATCTTTTTATTCTATCCTTAGGTAAAGAAATTACAAAAGGAAATCAGCTTATTAAGGCAAGTTTGAGCTCATCCTGATCCCCCTGATGATGATGTTAAATTAAGCCACCCCATGGGAATCCCATGAAAATTGAATATTGATGCAGTGACCTTAGACATTGACAAGTCTCTATGGCATGAAGCATAAATGAGTGTATTGTGTAAAGGCTTATCTTTGATTTGATCAACCTAGTAGAGATTAGTTATGCTATCAAGGTGTTATTTTAGAGTCTAAATAAATATTATAAAGCTGAGTTGAAACGCCGAAACGGCATCTAGAAATTTAGAAAATCAAAATCATAATAAAAAAGGATTGAAGTCCTATAAAATAATATATATAAAGAGTATAATAAAGTGTTAATTAAAAATTATTTAGATTGTATTAAAAGAAGTAGATTCACTTCTGCAATATGTATTTATAGTCTATTGCCTCATATTACCCCCCCCCTCTCTCTCTATATATATATCTCATTTATAGTTTAATAGTCAACTGACGGCGTAGCATACGCTGCTATTTTGCAGGACCGGCCTTAGGTAGGGGTAGTCTATTGCCTCATATTACCCCCCCCCCTCTATATATATATATATATATATATATATATATATATATATATATATATATATATATATATATATATATATATATATGCGGTGTACTTCAACAATAATATTGGGGACTAGTTCAAAACCAGTTGGAGTAAGACAAGGCTGCCTACTTTCACAAACACTCTTCAATATCTTCCTTAAAAGGAAAATGGAAGATGCCCTCAAGGGCTATGAAGGTACTGTTAGCATTGGAGGAAGAAGAATTACTAACTTCGCAGATGACATTGACGGCCTAGCAGGGACAGAAGAACTAGCTGACCTGGTGATGTGCATTGACAAGACTTCCGCAGCATATGGCATGCAAATAAATGCAAAAAAAAACAAACAAATTATGACCAATAGCCATCAGGGCTTTAAAAGAGGCATCAGTATTGGAGGTGAAAAGCTAACTAGTGTTAACAGCTTCAAATACCTCAGATGAGGGAACAAAACCCGAACTATTGGCCAGAATAGCACAGTCCACAGCAGCCCTTTCAAAACTTAAACAATTTTATATGCTTGCGAGTTGTGGACGTTGAATGCAGAGCTAGAGAGGAGGATCCTAGCAATGGAATTGAGATGCTACAGAAGGATCCTAGGCATCACATTCAAAGACCACATCACAAACCAAGAAATCAGAGACAGGGTTACTGCAGCCATCGGAGCCCATGATGACCTGCTAACTATTGTAAAAAGACGAAAGCTTAAAACCTATGACCACATTACAAGATCTACGGGGCATAATTGTGTAATCTGGTGAAAGAAGCTTCTCGCGCCTCAAACTAATGAAGAATTACTTGAGGTCAACAATTCTCAAAGATAGATTGAAACATTTGGTAATTCATGCTATTGAGCGTGATCTATGTAGGAAACAGAATTATTATGATATTCTGTATGACTTTGCTACACGCAAGGCTCATAAAGTAATTCTGTACGTAGTAAAGAATGAATAAAATGCATAGACGAATTTATTTTCTAATATAAACTCTTAAATTTCACTTATTGTCCTACCCAAACTTGGCCCCGCGAAATCCGTTTTGCATAGGGCCCCACAATGATTAAGTCCGGCCCTGCTATTTAGTGACCTGTAAATATAGACCTACATAGTAGATTACTTGTTCTCTTTCCACGACTTATTGGTCACAATGGTTAAGTCCGGCGCTGCTATTTAGTGTTTGAAAATGTTTGCTTGTAAAATGTTTTACATGTTTCGGATGTTCCTTCAGAGTTGATGATAGTTTACTTCCTAGTCCAAACCTCCCGGAGGACAAAGGGGGATGGGAGCAGGCAGGGTTTGACAGTCCAGCGCGCTGCCATCTGTATCGATGGGTGAATACCCACTTTTTCTCCCCCCCCCTCTTGTTTTTTTTGTGGGGTGACTATCCGCAGAAATAAGAGAGTAATCTTTCCTTTACTTCTTCTTCCCGTCCAAACTCTTGAGGGAAGAGGAGAATTATATATAATATATATATTTATTTATATACCTATATAATCTGTGTTTAGAAATAGACAGAAATAAATCTCTATATAGAATATAGATCTATAAATTAATTATTATAATTTTATAAACATGATATTTTCAACTAGGCTACATGTATTCTCTCTCTCTTTTAATTACCATCCAAGGACCCTCTTCTTCTTTTCATAATTTGGATGTTCGGATGTTCGTTTTGTTACACCTTAACATCCCCTCCCTCCCATAGATGTATAATTCTTTTCATGACTCTCCCCCCCTTCCCTCAACTGCCTGTTTGATAGGTTGTGACACTACACGCTTAGTGTATACCTCTCCTCACCGCCAGCTCACCTGCAGTGGGCATGGTCTCTGGCTTCAAATTAGCATCCCACACTTTTTCTTTCATTCATAAATTATATATTCTAGATATCTCAATCTAGCTCATGTTTATTTATTGAAGAAATCATAGATTTGGTAATCCCAATAATATTTCTTAATAAGATTTTGCCTTGTCCACTACAGGAGAATGTGTTTAATTCATTATTATTCATTAGAACACCTCCTTTTTTAATTTTATTTAACAGCTAACAGTATAAATGTGATTGGAATGTCTTTCTAAAGATGTTTGGAAGCTTATTTTGATTATCCATCAGCCTATGATCAAACAGGCTCATAATATAGCCCTCACCCTTTATATGGGTATGAATTGCCAGGGGAGGTTAAAACAATAGCTTTACTTTACATACAATGATACATGGTTACAGAGAATCTAAATTACTGCCCTCTGCTTTAAAAATAAAAAGCAGAACAAAAAATACCAGAGCTTATCTAAAATTGGACACGCACAGTCTCGAAACATTGTTTTTAGCTCCAAACATAAAAACAAATGAATTATAAACAAAAAAAGCGATGCGTTCACTAAAGTCTAAAGGAGAATTAGATGAGGTGTGCCTTATCATGCATCTAATCATGACATATGATATATCAGACATAATCACATATGAGACTGAGACATATTATATTTATATTTTATAATGATATGATTATTATGATTATTTATGATAATGATTGATTTGATATTGATTAATAATTTAATTGATAGTAATCATAGTTTAATTTAGTTTAAATACTAAGTAATAGTAATAATTAATAATAGTTACTTTAATATTTTAATACTAAAATAATAGTAATAAAATAGTAAATAGTTATATCTAATTTAATTTAATAAAATTTAATTTATAAATACTTCTAAAGTCTAAAGTAGGCCGTTCAGTCCGCCTGAAAAATCGTCCGTATTTTTTTTGTCCCACTTCGCTGCGAAACGAGGTTAGGGTATCCCATTTTCTTTTTAAAAGCCTCTTGTAAATATAAGTCGTATATAGTCATGTGATACACCGTTGTACGCAGAAATGGATGACGTTTCCATTACTGTTTGAAATATTAAGATAGCTTAAGTGTGTACGAAACTGTTGCAGGTTGAAGTTTTCTCTTTTTAATATCTTCGTATTCTGTTGACCCTTAAGAAAATTTCAAACATCGTTTTAAAGCTCATCACTTGCCGATTCTATGTGTGTAATTAGTTTTTTTGTAAGTATTGACAATTCCAGCGGCTTTTGATTGAAAGTAATTTTTTATTTTGGTCCAATCAAATCACTCGCGCAGCCCTCTTTTTTTTTTCCTACGCGTCATTCGCGATGTCAAAAGTAGGTCACGTGACTGGGCCCAGCCAATCACCTTGTGCTTACCGGCTGTATAAATGGGTCAAATGAATGAATGCCATGTCAGCTGAACGTATTTTCTCACTTAAAATATTATTTCATAATGTTAATTAAAAGTTAAATAACATTAAAAAATCACAGGAATATTAATTTTAATGTATCTTAAAATATATATTTAAAAGCTAAATAATAATTAGATCTATATAGATTAAAAAAATAATTCAAAGTGACAATGTAAGACAAGACAACCAAAAGTGGGACAAACAAATAAGTAAAATACAAAGGCAAAGAAGAGGTCAAAATAATTAACTAAAAAATTTATAACTTTTGAACTAATTATCCGATTTTCAAAATTCTTTTTGTGTCATTTATATCTCAAAATTATCCATCTAGCTATAGTGGTTTCATTGCATATAAGTAAATAACTATTTTATCACTGAACTCCCTATCTAAAGTAAAGAGGATCTAGATCTAGATCTAGTAGTAGATCTAGATCTAGGCCAAAGAAAACTAACGAAACCTAGAAATTTACAAATAATTAGTTTTAAAGTATAATTACCATTTTTCAAAACTATTTTCCCTGTAAATTCATCAATATGGTGTAAAGTTCCTTCGAAAGAAGCATTATTTCGAGTTACAATTTTAACTTTATTTGCTTCTGCCATTTTTGTGACTGTGCGTAGATTCTATTTAATTTTTTTCCATAAAAGAGCGGTTTATTAACTATACTATATTAGTATATAGGTTAGGATTATAGCTCTCATCAATTGAAAGTTTAATGAGTGTATAGCGACACCATCACAGACCTGTATAATAAGATTTTTTTTTTCTAGGTCTAGCGTAAATGTAGATTAGAATCTAAACCAGATTTTAAAAAAATTATTACTTTTTTTTTTAAAGAAAATTGCATTTAAAAATTGCTCTTTTTCTAGAATATTTGGTAGAGATAGATTTAGATCTGTTTATGTTTAGATCTAGATCTAGAATCTAGATATTTTTTACTTTCGGCATTTTTATTTGATAAACAGTAAGCATACAGTTTAAATACCAGCGCGGTTCGCAAAGCTAGAGTACTGTGTCCTTGCCCTTTGTTTTTGTTATCATCACACGTCGCTCTACAAATAATCAAAATGGCTGATAATAATGAAACTAAGGAGGGGCAGACTGAGAACAGTTTAATAGTGAGGATTATGTCTGAACTCTTTGGTAGCCCACTAAACCTTGCATTGCTTGCAATCTGTGGTTTTCTTATTTATAAAATAATTTCTAGTAGGAGATCAACTAATTCAGCTCCAAGTAAAGAACCCGAACTCCCTCCACTCAAAAAACAGGATTTTACACTGGAGCAGCTGAGAGAATATGATGGAAAAGGAATAGATGGACGAGTTCTCATAGCTGTTAATGGAAAGGTCTTCGATGTTACTAGGGGAAAAAGATTCTATGGACCAGGTAATTTAATTTTAATTACTAAATTTAAATTATTTTATTAAATATAACTTACTATAATTGTATAAAAAGTATGTACTGGCTAAATTCTAAATTAAATAGGCTACTCACCTACTGATTTAACTATACTATAGACAGTATAGATCTACTATCTAGATTCTAATTCTAACTGGACTAATCTCTAAAGTAAATTAAATAGTATTTAGATTTTAGTATATATACCTTTTATAATTATATAGACTCTAGAGTACTCTAGACATAGATCTAGGAATCTCAGTCTGGAATCTACATCTAGATTATTATTGGCTAAGAAAATAAAAATAGATTTAGTCCCTAGCCTAGTCACCGCTATAATAGTATAATATATAAAATTCTAATATATATTACTAGGCCTAGTTTAGTTTTAGTTCGTAAGTCGCGAATTAAAGGGAAACCTCGAACTCCAATGATTTCGACAATTTTTGATATAATATGTCACAATATATGTGTTTTGATTGAATATATTATAAATTCTTTTTATTTTTTTTTTCAATAATAACTTAGTAATTGATGTTTTTTAAACCATCATTTTTCTATGCATCCAAAACGATCAGATTTTCACCGGGCTTCATGTGATGTCACATAGCAAACCTATTCATTTAATCTTCTATTGAGTTTGAGTTACTGTATAACGGAAAACCATATAATAAATTTGACAATCTTGTAAAATCTAGGTCTTTGCAGCTAGATGTAGATCTTGGTAAGCAAAGAAAAAAATAGATATGTGTTAAAAGAGTAGATCTACATGCTTGACTAACCATGGCAGTTTGAATTTTTTTTCCTGACGACTCAAAACACAACAAACACTATCGCTTGGTTGTCTTGTCATGACTGACTATACATAGCGAGCCTTACACTGACCAGGTTGTTAGAATCAGCCAGATACACAATCTATTTACTTATTGTAAACTTTTTTGGGACAAGGAGGGGTGTGTATGAAAATGTAACTTTTTTTCTCAAGTTGGTTGTCCTAATGCTTTTAGAAGATCTATATCTATATATACCATAGCCACGGACTGGGTTGTTATTAAGCCTAAACAGCCACTGAAAGAATGAAGCAATACAATTGGTTAGATTTAAATTTGATTTTAGTATTGTTGAGGGAAGTGGTGTATGCCTAACCTGAAAACAAAATCTCAAGGAACTACTTTTTTTTTTTGAGATGTCAAGAATTTACTAATGTATTAATATTAAATATAATACATGTGGCTAAGCATTTAAATAAAAAAAATGGTAAAACTTTTATTATGCTAAATATGTCCATAACTCAAAAAAAAAAGCAACAACACCAGAGTTTCCCATTAATGCATTTGTAAATGATTTTTATGGGAATCATGAATATACAAAAACATACAAAATCTGATTTATTTATATTTAGACTCATTAATTAGAGTCTGAACAATTTCTTTTATTTAAAAAAATTTTCAACTGGTCAAATTTTTTTTACACTGCTTTTGGTATAGTGATTTTGTGTTAGCCTATTTTGGTCATATAACCACTATAGATGTGGTTCCCCCTATAGAGATTTTTTCATTTAACTATAGAGTCCTATTCTGGAAAGAAGATTCCCATCCACATACAACATCTATAGGTAAAGTTGGCATAAATTTTCTTTGGTGGTAGAGGAATCAGTCAATTTTCGTTTGGATCTCTTTTCTACATCTTACAAGATGCTTTTTCACTGACCATCACGCTTTCTTGCCATGCGATTTTCAAGATATGTCACTGAAATGAGTGTAGTTTTTTTTTACTCTTCCTTGGTATATAAAAAGTTCAATATCCTGCACCTTTTGGTGTGGAGACATGGTAGGCCAGTCCATGCCATCCACTGGAGGGGGTGTGAGATTATAAGTTGAACAAACAGGGAATAATATTGCTATCCCTTTGGCTGCTGATAAATGTAAATAATATGGTGTTACCCAAACCCAAAATGATATCCACCATCCTGGAACCTTCAGACAGATGATGCTTCGTTTTTAATGGCCATAGAGTTTCATGGGACCTGGCATTAGTTCCAACCCATATCTCTGTCTTGGGTAAGATTTATAAGATATATATATATTTTTTCCTTGGCACAGTCTGCAAAAGAGCTCACAGCTCAGCAGCAATAAAGCTGGCTAGAATAATAATAATAATAATATGTATATATATATATATATTAAATACCATCTCTGCCTGTCTGGGGCATAAGGCCACCATCTTTCTCCAGGTCTTTCGGTTCTGTGTGAGTCTCTCCAGTTGTCCTCACATCTCGCCCATCTTCTTGGCATCTGCTTCCAAATCTCGGCACCTTATAATTGAAGTTGCAATATGAGAGAAAGTTTGTTGTGTCCACAAATGAGATTTGACCAGAGTGTTATTTTTGTGTACTTAGCGTGCTAAATGTGCACAAAGGCAATTAAAGACACTAACATGGAAATAAGACATCTTGAAAAGAGATTATTATTTCATCCCACCATTTGGATCACAACTTAACACAAAATGTGCCCTATTTCAAGCCTTAGGTATATCTTATGGAGTTAAAAAAATGTGTGTTGCAATATTAATTGAACAATAATGAAATATTCTTCTTTAGTTCCTTAAATCACACTTGTCCAGAATGCAAATTAAATTGGTTTAAATACATTTGATCTAATCCTTAGAATAGTGGCTAAGATTTTACATTCACCACCTTTTTCTTCTTCCTCGTTCTCATTGTTATGTTGAAGTATTCAGATAACTAGGCCAATGCACGAGATGAACTGGGCAGTGGTTTCCAAATCAGGCAGCTCTCCGTATAGTTTTTTTTCTATAGGGGTGTTTTGGGGCCAGTGTCTTATTTAAGCCTCTTGATAAAGAAAGCAGTTTTGAAGGACATGGTCAACATTCTCTGGTGATACTCCGCAAGAGCAGATTTTACAAGTCCCAACTTTTAACTTCCGGAACATATATTTACATAAGATTTACTAAAAGAGGAGAGGGAAAGGGAGAGACAGTGACTGGGCGCGCTCTGCTAGTAGAGCGCACGCACGCACAGTTGAGGTCACGTCAGTACGTCAACATACGTGCGGATAGACAGCTGCCAAATAATTGACATGAAAACTAGGGACCTTCGATGGGAAGTTTTACCAAAGTTTTATTCCTGTGGGTTAAATATTTTGTCGAAACATGTATATAGTTTATGTCTAACACTTACAGCTACACTAGAATAGTCAATGGGTGGAAGTGGCATTTGGGTTCTGAAAAAAATCTGTACTTTAAGATCTTCAGTTTGTTCCTAATCATTCTACATCTTAATTGATAGCACTACATGCAGACTTGTTAACTATTCTTACAGTACTGATAAACCCACTTTGTTGATATTGAAGAGAGCCATTGCCAGTTGTTTTTTGTCCTACTTCTATGTAGAGTGTACCGTGTGGTCGTTCAGTTCAAACCTCAAAATGTTGATTAAAACTTTTTTTTTTATGCATAATAGATAATCAATTACCTGTCCACCTTTTTTTTTTTTTTTCAAACATTTTATGTTGAATATTGCAGGCGGACCTTATGGACTATTTGCCGGACATGATGCTTCAAGAGCTTTGGCTACATTTTCGTTAGGAGAAGATGCCTTAAAGAATGAACACGATGACCTGAGTGACCTAAATAGCATGCAGATGGAAAGCATAAGAGAGTGGGAGATGCAGTTCCAAGGTAATAGCCATCTTTGAATTGTCGAATTACATATATTGGTTTTCTATAGCTCCATCTGTTTCAAGGGACAATCATGTGTTTAGAAAATTCACTATAAATGAACTATGATCCTTGAGACAACACTTTTAATTTTTAATCTTGCAATATATATATATATATATGCTAGCACAAGTCTGCATTTGTCTTTCACTATCTTGGGCATCTTCTTTTAAAAAACTTTTACTAGGTTTCTGAAATCCTGTATGAAAACATATCTCTGTAACTTAGCTCTGAACATCTCCTGGATCTGATTCTTTCTTAGCCAGCTTTAAATGGAGGATGTCTGTCAACCTGGCATGCAACTGTTACTTAGCCAGGCTAGATCAGCTCTTGCTACTAACACTACAACAAAGTATTTCACATGACTATGCAGCCCCAGCTGTGACCTACATATTTGGCCAACATCCTGCACAGACATAACAATTTGATATGTGTATATATATGTGGGTTAGGGCGTCTGGTGATTATATATGCCCAACCTGCCATCGCAGCTGTGTATCAAGGATTGGCCTCTTTAGTCACACAAGAAGTTGCAAAGGGAAACGATCGTCTCTCGAGACGTAAAATGCCACAGATATATATATATAGATAGATAGAGAGAGAGTGAGAGATAGACAGATAGAGATAAATATAAATAATTATAGTGCATTGGCTTGCTACTTAAAAACTTGATGTAAGACATGGTCTTTTCAGGAGATACCTGCAGTGTCACACTTGAACACTGTTTATTCATGTCCTTAATGTATGTATGTTGATCAGCTCTTACTACCGTAGTATAAGGTACTCACAAATAGTTATTGGAAACTAACATTATATTTCTTTTGATATTATTACTATTACTTTTTTCCTTAACAATTTGGTAATTCTTTGAACCTAATGAGTTCGTTATGGTACTGTCAGGATTGTGGGAGAGATGTAGCTAGAAACTGGCGAATGATGAACTTATAAATCTATTTTTTATATTGAAAAGCATTTTGAGCCTAACTGATGACCATATATTTGTGCGGCCGAGTGACAAAAGCCGTCTGGCTAACCCATCAAATGGGGCTCGTGTTTAAACCCCAACTCGAGTTGGGTTGTGTTTGCTGTGTCCCCGGTGGATCATGGAAACCTTCCCACGTACCCCACATGTTCACAAAAGAGATTTGATCGTAGGGAAAATAGATTCATTTAAAACATCAACTGTTTTGATGAGGTTTTTATTTTAGCATAGCACTGTTGAGTCTAAACAAGCTAAATGAAATGAAGGTTTTCATCTGATTAATGTAAAAAGTATGTGTCAAAGAAGCTTCTACAAGATAGTCTGTTGCTGAGGTAGCTTTTTTTTTTAAAAGCCATCCCCGTTGTTGAACATATATAGGTTAGTGATTAATAGCAATTAATAATTAATAGGATGGCTGCCTGGTCGTGCAGTTTGCGCGCTGGACTGTCGTTCAGATTTATCGATGGTCGAGGGTTCAAATCCTGCCCGCTCCCATCCCCCGTCGTCCTGCGGGAGGTTTGAACTAGGAAGTAAACTATCTTCAACTCTGAAGGAACATCCGAAACATGTAAAACATTTTACAACAAACATTTTTAGCATCAATGACTTTTTAAAATATCCTTTTTTTTTTGTCTAATCTAGAGAAATATGTGTATGTTGGCAAACTTCTGAAACCTGGTGAACAACCCACAGAGTACAGTGACACTGAGGATGAAGACAAGACAGAGACTGAAAAGAAAACTGACTAATTCTAGTATTATCATATTACATGTCCTTGTGTGTACCAGTGTGAGATTAGATGATAGTCTGTGTGAACTCTGTGTTGAGACGAATGGTTAATTGCTTGATGTTTATATGTGCCAGTGTTTGGAAAGATGAACAGAAGTTGCTCTGTGTTGGGATAAAAGGTTTTCTACCCCTGGGTTTGTGTGTCTTTGAAGCCTTTTGTACAATTTTGTTGTTCCTTCCTTCAATGTGTTTGTCCCCACAGTTTAGTTGTCCACGAGCATGTAGACATCATTTTTCATGTTATGAGAACATTTGAATGCAGAATTTATTTATTATTTTTTTTTTTTTTTACTTTTTGAAGGGAACAAAATATTTGTGCTTTAACTGTTCTCCAATGTCAGAGATTTCATAAATAGTTCTTACTTTTCTGGATATAGAGTTTATTAGTATCAGATTTTTAAAGTTTTAGGTGGGGGAAACATTTGTTATTTTTTTTATCATTAAACCTGTTGATCTGTTGCTTTTCCATAATCCTGTTGCCATTGTTCAACCTTTTGCACTATATTAATTTTCCCTTGAAATGTTATTAGTGCACTGATAAACAGATATGAGAATGTACACGTCTAATTTCTTCTGGAAACATATTTGTTTTGTTTCATAACCAGAACTTTTTATTTGTACAAACTATTGATTTTTAAAGTATGTAACAAGGAGTTAATGGCAGTAAGGCTTTTATGATTTGTAGATGGCAGGTTGGCAGAAAGGCCTTGTATAGTGTAGGGGGGAATTAGTTCTTTGCATATTGTAGATGACATGAAGGCCTATGAAGTAGTTGGCAAGTAGGTCAACCTAAGTACAAGTAGCGTTGGACTTATCAATATTCTTTGCTTTTTTTTTTTTCATTGTGGTTTTTTTGAATAGCACTTTGTTTTGCTATAATACTTTCAGGCTTGATTTTTTTAAGTGCAACAAATTAACAGCTATATCTGAATGTATGATTAGTAGACATTGTTAATTCAAGACAGCCGCAGTGTAACTTGTAGTCTTTGTTGCTATTTCAGGCCAGGTTTCTGTTTTGTAGTGTTGTTGAGGGCATGATCTAAAAGGATTAGAAATCAGCTTGATAACCGGCCTGATTTTTAGCGTCTCGTCAATGTCAACATTATATTGATGGCATGCAGTATATCATTAGGTTTTACCCTCATGTTTGTATATGACTTGAACAGGTTTTTTCATGACAAGATCACTCAATGACCTTAAGAGTTTCTAATGACTGAATTTTAAAAAAATCATTACATGTGGGGGGTGTTAGTTTTCTTGATTAAATAAAATAGAGACTTCTTTCAAATGCTATGTATATCATTTATTATTTGGCTCTGCTATCTACCCATGTAAAAATAATATGGGGAATCATTATTAACATTGTAATTTCAGGTTTTATTTAGTTTTCAAATGTCCCTAAGTCCTTATTAGATTTTTTTTTTTTTTTTGCTTATAGTCTATAGAGCTGCATCATTTGGGTCATGCTTTAATAAGAGATAGGTCGGGTCATATTTTGATAAGAGGTCTCAGAGTAGTCTTACTCTATATTTATACAAAAATATATGTCTGTAGTAAGAATATAGAAAACTCTAACCTATGTAATATGTATCATGTTAACAAGTTTAGCTTTATTAAAGACTACAATGCATGTGTGATATATACAACTTGTACCACATTCAACTTAGCAGTCCTTATATATGTCTATATAAGGTAGATTGATTTCTTATGTTAATAATGATAGAACAGCTGTCAAGTTCATTAAGCTTATTTTGTATGAATAAACAAAAATGGCTCTGTTTTTTTTTTTGTTTTTATTATGTTTTGTTTGGACTTTTGTCTATGATAGTTTATATTTAGATCTATATATATACAGATCAGACACTAATACAAACCTTATTATACACATTAATATTATGATCAGATAAGATGATCATCAATCAAAAACTGATCTTGATTTTTAGGACTAATGGGAGCCTGACATACAGATGCTCTCTTAAATGTCAGTTAAAGCAAAAGTGAAGAACATGTCGTTCCATTGATGTCATACGTTTACATGAATGATGATTTGAGATCGTACATAAATTGACTATTCTGTTCCATCTGCCAATTCCAATGTAAAACAAGCAAAATGTAAAGAATATAAAAAACTAAAGTTCATATAAGAGGAAAAATTCTGCACTTACAACTATATCAATAAGTAATTTAGAAGTAATTTCCTTTTTTTATCTCCCCCAAAATAATTAATTGACTAATTGGTTCCTTTTCCAATTATTCATGTTTTGTTAGATACAATAAATAATTGAAAGTTTCAACTTGATCCGAGAGCGGTTTCGGGAGAAATATCTGTGAATACTGAAATATTAATTAACTAATTTGTTAGAAAAAACAATTACCAGTAATTAATTCAATAATTGGTTAATATTTTTTTTTATTTCGTGTATTGTCTTCGACAATTAATAATTGTGCAACTTTGGAAATTTATTGCCATTTTTTTTAAAGAAAATTATCACTTATTATTTAAAGATGTGATCAAAAAGTAAATTAAATTAAAAGAGGCTAGGAATGATCAAAAGAATTTAACAAAGACCTCTGACTTCACGGGAAGTTGTACTATTATTTAACTTATTTGAAATAATTTAAAGAGGGAGTTGCCTAAATGTTTGGCGAAACATAGCGCTACCATTAATTCATCGTTGATCTAATAGCCTACATCATTTTGTAGTTTTGAATTCTTGAATTACACTTAAAGAGTGGAACAAATGACATTTGTAGAAAATTTGAACTTCTATTCCCACATTTTTTGTGAGTTAGATATTGCAATACAGTAAATATTTCCATTAAAAAAGAAAAGCAGAGCTATTGGGGAGTTTACGATAAAGTCAACATTGTTACTGTTGTGTATGGCGAAGGGTGAAAATGCAACGGCGCTTGGTGTTTACAGGTACCCAACCTGTGACCGCAGCTGTGTATCAAGAATTGGCGTCTTTAGTCACACAAAAAGTTGCAAAGGAAAAGATTGTCTCATGAGACGCAAAATATCACAGAAACATTGTTAAGGATGATAAACTGAACTTTTATCAACTAAATCCACTTCAAATACATAAACAGAACCTAATAAAATACCAAGAAAGACACAAAGATAAAGGCACATTACTCGTTCCATATGCTATGACACTCTTTTCTAGTGCTACTAGAGCACGGAGTCAGCCAGGAAAACCAACGACTTAGCAGAGTTTAAGTCATAGATTAACAAACATGACTAAATGCATGACGCGTAGGACGTAGCCTTATCATCGTCTTTTTTGAAGTAACGTCTGTATTTTATAAGATAAGACAAATTTATACAAATGCTCCTTCTTCCCTAGTGCCGCGCTATTAGAGCGTGGAATGGGTTGCCTGAGCCAGCCAGGAAAACCAATGACTTGGCAGAATTTAAGTCATTGGTTAACATGCATGACTAGATGCATGACGCATGACGTATTCATCTTCTTTTTTGAACTAACGTCTGTATTTTATAAAATAAGATAAATTGTAAAGAACTTTGCACATGCTCTAATTTTCACAATATTTCAATGCGTGGCAGTCGATCTTCGTAATAAATCTTTTTTATTGCCTGCAATTACCGGTACATCTAGACGCTAGTTAGTAGCCCATTTGTTATTAAATAAGCTTTAAGAGTGAAAATCGAATGCCTCAATTCAATAGGATGGCTTCCTAGTCGTGCAGTATGCGCACTGGACTGTAGATTGGACTTCTCGATGGTCCCGGTTCATACCCTGCACGCTACCATCCTCCAGCGGGAGGTTTAGACTTGGAAGTAAATTATCTTCAACTTTGAAGGATCATCCCAAAGATTACTTATAACAGATTTCCCGCGGCCTCCTGTCAATTTACCAGGAGCTCCTGAAAATGTCCTGAAATTGCAAAATATATGAAAAAGTCCTGGAAATATCCGGAAAATTATTAAAATCAATAGAGTAGTCATACGAATCTCTTGAAATATATAGACAAAAATTGTCATTTTGGAGTGTCATTCAATAAGGAAAATGCCAATCATACGCGCGATAAAAAAACGGCATTATCCCGTAATTTTGGAATCTAGTGAAAGAAGCTTCTCGCGCCTCAAACTAATGAAGAATTACTTTAGTTCAATAATTCTCGTAGATAGATTGAAACATTTGTTAATTCTTGCTATTGAACTTTATTTCCTACATAGATCACGCTCAATAGCAACAATTTACAAAATCTTTCAATCTATCTACAAGAATTGTTGACCTCAATGATCTACGAAGGAAATACAATTTTCATGATACATTGTGTGACTTCGCTTCACGCAAGACTCGTAAAGTTCGTGGGATAACTCTATCCGCAGAAATAAAAGAGTGGTCTTTCCTTTACTTCTTCTTCTCGTCCAAACTCTTGAGCGAAGAAGAGAATCTTATCTTATATCATGGGCGTAGCCAGGGGGGGGTTCTTGGGGTTCAACCCCCCCCCCCGAAATGAAATCCCCCCCCCTAGGGGGGGGGGGGAGTCGGAATTTAGTGACTGATTTTTTGCTTTGATTTTGTTTATTTTAGGTGAGATTTTAATACTAAACCATCACTTGCCCTAGCACAACCAAAGGGGTTTTGAGTTTAAAACCCCCTACCAGGGGGGTTCGAGTTTAAAACCCCCTACCAGGGGGGTTCGAGTTTAAAACCCCCTACCAGGGGGGTTCGAGTTAAAAAAACCCTAACATGGGGGTTCGAGTTTAAAACCCCTACCAGAGCGGTTCGAGTTTAAAAACCCCTACCAGGGGTTTTGAGTTTTAAACCCCCTACCTGGGGTTTTTGCAGTTAACTCCCCCTCTTCTATAAAACAATACAAAAAAATGCAAACGAAAATCCCCTAATTCCAAGAGCACAGTTAAGGAAGATTTTGGTTTTAAAACCCCGTCTAAAATTTACGATAAACCCCCTCTTTAATATAAAAAAAAGCTAATTACGCACTCAAAATGTTATGAGCGTAGCTAAATGGATTTTGACTCAGTTTTGAGGTAAAAAATACCTCTTTAATAATAAAAAAAAAAAAGCAAATTATACACTAAAAATGTTATAAGTGTAGTCTATGGGGTTTTAAGTTTAAACTCCCCTCCAGTGGAGTTTGAAGCTAAAAAGTACCTCTTCAATATAAATAAAAGAAAATTACTCACTCTAAAATCTATGAGCGTAGTCAAAGGGGTTTTGAATTTAAACCCCCCGCCATCTTCAGTGTAAGAAAAAAAGCGAATTACGAACTCAAAATGCTATGAGCGTTGCCGAAAGGGGTTTTGAGTTTAAACCCCCATTCAAAGGGGTTTGGTGCTAAAAATACATCTTCAATATAAAAAAAAGCAAATTACACACTAAAATTATTTGAGCGTAGCCAAGCCAATAGGGGGTTTTGAGTTCTTCTACAGATGGCTTTTTTTTTAAAGTTTAAAACCCCTCCAGATGGTTTTGAGTCTAAGATCCCCCTACAGAGCATTTTGAGGTGGAAAACCCCCAACAGAAGATTTTGACGATAAAACTTCTCTTTTCGATATAAAATCTAAAGCAAACTATAGTCAATTAATTCCAAGAGCGTATTCAAGAGAGGTTACACATTTTTATCAGTGGCAGGGCTCCATTAATAAACTGCAGTGAATAGTCATCTGCCGAAATTGAAAAACACTAAATGTGGCTCAACAAAGATGGCTAAGAGAGATTTTAGGAGTTAGTTATAGAGATCGGATCTAAATCAAGGAAATCCTATGCCGAACTGGGAGTCGACCCCTTAGTAAGATTGTGAGAGAGCGACGCATGAGGTTTGCGGGACATGTTCTCCGACAAAATGAATTACGCATAAGAAGAGTTGCAATGATATCCTAGTACAACTTGACGCCACTCATTCATGGAGGTCCTCATGGTAGGTGGGAAGAGGCTTCAGACATTACCAGTGACAGATTTTTATGGAAACTGCTTGACGTCAAATGCTTCGAACGGCATGGGAGGGTCTAAGTCAGTAAGAATAGCACATTAGGTTTTTAAAATAAAACTTTTTAATAACATTAAAAATGGACTGTAGATACCTCAGAATATGCATTTTGTTGGCTTTCAATACCAGAAATAGTGCTTAGCGGCGGGGCTTCGCCCCGCGCTGGGGAGCTTCTGGCGCTCCCCCAGACCCCTTTTCTAGTAATGGCGGGGAGTCCACAATTTTATGGAAACAGCTTGATGGCAAATGCGCCGAACGACGAGGGAGGGTCTAAGTCAGTAAGAATAGCACATTAGGTTTTTGAAATAGAACTTTTTAATAGCAGGAAAATGCACTGTAGATACCTCAGAATATGCATTTTGTTGGTTTTCAATATCAGAAATAGTGCTTGGCGGCGGTGCTTCGCCCCGCGCTGGGGGAGCTCCTAGCGCTCCCCCAGACCCCTTTGCTAGTAATGTCGGGGAATCTACAATTTTTTCACTAACTCATGGAAGAACCTATTCTAGGGCACAATAAACGTGTTCCGAAAGAAGGAAGTGTCAGAATGTAATAAAGATTATGTACACACACACACACACATAAATACTTATAATTTTTTTTTCGCCGGGGGGGGGGGGCCCAAACCCCCCCCCCCCCCCCCCCGAAAAAAAATTCCTGGCTACGCCCATGTCTTATATAATACAGACGTTACTTCAAAAAAGAAGATGATTACGTCCTACGCGTCATGCATTTAGTCATGCATATTAGCCAATGACTTAAATTCTGCCAAGTCACTGGTTTTCCTGGCTAGAGAGAGAGAGAGAGAGATAGATGATTATACCTTAGTAATAAAAGTTTCATTTGTTTCGTTACTGTTCCACAATTATAGTAGATCTGGGTCACACACCTATGAACTGGATCTAGAGTCTAGATGTATGTTTTTAATAGCCCAAAGTGACGTCATAAAAGTGTTACAGGGATTTCTTGTTCAAAAGTCGATCTATAATCCTAAATATCATAAATATGGATCTAAAGATTCTTCAATTAAAAGCATTAAAAAAATAAATAGATCTAGATCTATTAATTCGATGGAGATATGAATAACTATTCAGTTTACACCGGAATAATTGTAATTTCTGCAGGTACTTTAGTGGCAGTAGGAGTTGGAGTAGCTCTGTGGAAATTGTTCAAGCGAAATAGTTTTGATGACGAAGTAAGATTATCATTAATCATGATTAATCATTAATGACATTATTTAAAATAAAAATACCTTTATGAAAAAAAAATATTTTTTTGGTCAATCAAGTCAATGCACAATTAAAGTAGATCTACATCATTAGAGCTTTCCAATGATGTATAAATTATGACTGTATATAATATACTGTCTTCCTGTATGTTTAATATTAATATTAATAGTTAGAAGAATCAATACTAAAGTAGCTATTATAATTAATACATAAAACACTAACTTACTCAACTTACTGTGACTAAGTCACTAACCATAGAAAATGATAATTTACAAATAGAAAAACAACTCAGAAAGACACAAAGAATAAAAGATAATCGAGGCACATTTCTTATATATTCCATATGTTAAAACATTTGCACAAGTGCTCCTTCTTCCCTAGTGCCATTAGAGAATGGAATGGCTTGCCTGAACCAGCCAGGAAAACCTACGAGCTATCAGAGTTCAAGTCATTGATTAACATGCATGACTACATTGACACATAAAATGCGTCGGCGTAGGGCATAATTATCTTCTTTTTTGAAGTAACATAGAATCTGTAATATATAAGATAAGAAAGTTATGATATTTTCTTTTGTGTTGTTTTTACCCAACAAAAATTAACACTGAGCCCAGTGGAACCGCATGAGAGGAGATTTTGTCACTGGCTAATTAGAACTGAGATGAACTTCAATTGGTAGCAAGGCTGGAAGGGCTAGTCCTCCATTAGAGCCTTGGCGAGAAACTCTGAATCAGGACTAGGCTAGGCCAGACACCCCCAGGTCAAAAGTTCAAAGCTCTAGTTTTGTTTTGTAGAACTTTGTTTGA